>NW_009634888.1:0-36210 GCF_000690535.1 Cariama cristata | reverse complement strand
GCTGAACCAGAAGCTGTAGTTTGTATGTTGAGGTTAAAAATGCCGCTGACATGAGGTGGGACCCTCCCTGGTCCTCCCACACTGTGCCTGCAGGAAAAATACAATGTGGCTGAGTGCTGAACTAAATAGGAGACCTGAAATCCAACCTGTGTTGCTTGTGGCGTCTTTTCAGCAGAGCAGGTTACACATCGGAGAAACGGGAATAGGAAAGGAGTGGGGAAGTGAAGAGAGAGTTCAGCCAAGAACTGAAGAGGAGACTGGGACTGGGGGACAGGCTTGAAAATAATAACAGAAAATCTGACTAATTTGTAGTGTGACTTACTACAGCTGCTTGATTCCCTAACAGCCTGAGTGAGTTTTGAACTCTGGCTTGAGTGGTTTTAGTACATTTTTGCTTTAAATGCATCCAGAAATAAAATTTTCTTGGTCTGAAGAAGCTGTTACACCTTATGAACTGTCTTTTTTTTTTAAGTGACTCATTTGAGTGTTCTTGATTTCAGTGGTGTCTTGAGCTGTTTTCTTTAGAACTACTCTGAACCCCTTCTTTGTGCTTTTGGTCTTTTACTACATCTGAATAAATACTATCTAACTTAAAAAAGAGGAGAGTCATATTTCAGGTTTTTTAAGTCTTTCTTTTCAAACCTCTTACTGTTGGTATTGCTGTTTCCTGGATAGTTTTTAATACACTGATAGTCTGGTGTGCCCAGAGTTTAGAGTCTCTTATATTTGTTGATACAAATACAGAACACTTCTGCTTGTGTTGTCCTCTCATAAGTTGTAAACAATTTGTGCTTAACCAAAATCCTCAGGATCTCACTATTTTTCAGACCAGATCCAACTTAAAAGTGCTCTTCACATACAAAGAAGGGCTAAGTAGGGTTGTCTCTGTTGAAATGTGTAACTGAAGTTCACTGCGCACTTGTGTACCCAGTCATTTGGAATTCAAGTGGGTTTTGCTGTAGTTCTTAGTAGCCTAAAACTTAAGCCAACAAGTTGCTAAATAAGAGGTGTTTGACTTCTCTTCCAGATGCTGGTTCCAGTGTGGAAGAAATGGAATTCAATTGGGATGAGTATCTAGAAGACACAGGAGCAACTGCAGCCCCCCATGGATCTTTTAAACATGTGAGTAAGGGAGTGTGTGTTTACTTACCATCTCCTACATTGGTTTTCTGATACACTGAATGTTTAGGGTTTCTTTGAGTTAGTTGAGGCTCTCGAATCTGGAAGACAAATTAGAATCATGTTTCTTAGAGCAAAGAGAAATGAGGAATTTCACCTTTTTATTATTGTTTCTTGCCTTCCTCTCTGTATGTAGCGTAGGGTAATCCCATCCACAAGTGCTGAAAGTTAAGGGGCTCCTAGTCTTTTCTGCACCAGAAGATAAGCTTGATTTTTCTCATGAGGCCCAAACTGGCCAGTCTCTTTCTTTTGTTGTTGGTTGCTACTGGACAACTGCTATGGAGGAGCTAGCTTTAGAAAGTTGGTAGCATAGTTCTTGAATAGCAGAATTCAAATGTGCTCACAAAGAAGGTTTTAATGTGGCTCTCAAGGAGGCCAAGGAGAAAATAATAGCTCTGCCAAACACTTGACTGTAGCAGTTAGAAAACTGATTAGGATAATTGTTGATCACAGGCTTAATGGATAGAATGAAGTCTTGATAAGCTCTTGTCTTTGCCCTTGCATATCTTTAATCAAATGTTTGTTGGTAAAATCCTGGAGTGCACTGTCCCATTGGGTGAGATCTGAATGTGAAGCCTTCTTGTACTGGGTCATCAGTGAAGGTGAGCTGTATAGAGCTGGTTTCCAAACCTCTTGGATCTCTTCCAACAATTGAAACAGCTTTCAGACTGCCAGCCTGTATCCTTATTCGACTCTTTAATAAAGTTACTATTTAATAGTCTTCCAAAGACTGGCTATGGTGGGTCTTTTACCATGGCAGTAAGGGTAGTGACTTGTGTGTGGCACATTGCATGGAAAGCACTCTGTGGTGCTCAGGCTTTCGGGTCCAGTGTCACCACTTTCAGTACAGGAGACTTAAATGGAAAACAAACTCTGAGGTCTTTTTGTGAAGGTTCACAAAGCATTTTGAGTCCAAAGGCAAACTGAAGAAGTGCAAAACATTAAAGAATCTATTAAAATATGGCAGTTGTGTTAGTAGTAAAGATGCACAGTAAAAGTAGACTTCACAGAAGCTCTTCCATACACTGGCATGTTATTGTAAGCTTTTTGTTCAAAATAAACATTCAGGTATCTCATTTCTGAAGGGAAGAGGCCTGTACTTTCTTTATTTTTCCTTCATGTACTAAGGCTCTAGGAAGAGCAAACTTAGTCAGAGTGGTGGTGTCCCTGCAGCCCACATTGAGGGAGCATACTATGGAATCAGAGCAGTTGCATTTTGCAGTCATGCAAGGAGCGGTGTTTCTGCTCCTCTGGTGTGGTTTACCTTACTTGATCACCATTAAAGCAGCTTTCTGTCATAGCTCAGATGTTACACAAACTAATTGTAATGCCAGGTTTACGGTGGTGGCCAACTGAATTAATATTGCAGCTACATTTTGTTAATTGGCAGGAGATGTACTTTCACCCCTGAACTGCACTCTCTGCCAACGCAGCTGTATCAAACAAGAGGTCTGATTGCTGTCGCCATGGTCAGTAAAAATACAATTAGGTTTAAAAAAAAAAGCTCCACATTTTTCATTGTTATTATTCTCTACTTGTGTAGAACACGGTGCAGTTTTGCTGGCGCAAGTAATGTTGCGGAGAGCGCTTTAGTGAGAGGTGTGGGCAAAGCCTGGCCGTGTCGGCCAAGCCTGGCCGTGTCGGCCGGTCCTTTTCTGCTGCATTGGGTGCCCTCTTGTGGGCAGCGGGCCGGAGGAGCTGCGCCCCGTGGGCCTGGGTGGCCACGCTCCGCACCCCGGCATGGGCACCTGGCCTGGGCGCTCGGCGTGCCGCGAGCGCTGCGCAGGGGGTCGTGGAGCGTTCAGGGCCAGGTTGGATGGGGCTTGGAGCAACCTGGTCTGGGGGAAGGTGTCCCTGCCCATGGCAGGAGGGCTTGGAACAATATGGTCTTTAAGGTCAGTTCCAACCAAACCATTCTATGAATGAGCATTAGAATAGATGCCTGAATGTTCAGAAGGGGAACCATCAGGTATTTGCTAGCAGAATTCCCTTAGAATTTGCCTGGAGGCCAATTTTGATGTTCACAGTAGTAAGCTTGGCGTAAAATTTTGGAAAGGTAATGTTGAATTGACAAGCAAAGAGAGGAATGTATTTACAGCAGCATCACATCACCTAGATCTTGCTGTTAATAGAAATTCACTAGTGCAAGGTCATGTGCTCAGGATTTCTGCTGTCCCTTAGAAGGTAATTGTTTGGAAAAGGTAGAGGAGGAGAACCTCAGTGCCTCCCAGTGGATAGTGACAGCCTGTCTTATGTGACGAAGCCCTAAAAAAATGTTAGTGTGATTCCAGGATACATCAGGTGAGGGATTTTCAGTGGAGAGCATACAGACACTGATGTCTGTGTGCTAGCGACCAGTGGTCGCTCCAGCTGAAACTGTGTGGTGCTAGCACCTTGACTTGAAGAGTGACGTATTTTTATAATCTACCCTCAGGAGAGCTAAGAGGGAACTGCTTTTGTACTCTCAAAGAAATGGAGTGGAAGAAAATAAGTTGAAGAATAATATTGGCACAAGAGCAAATGAACATGTATAAATTAATTAATTAATATAAATACATTTTAGATGGAAGCTTAAGGGTTTTGTTTGATTCTTTTTAAATACTGGAGTAGTGAGACTGTGACTAGCCTCCCATTATGAGTGGTGGGTGGGAAATACCTAACCCACGTTGTAGAAGAGTATGTGCTCAGGTTGAGAAAATGTAATCTGTGATTACACAGCCTGTGTTAGCAAAGAACTAGACTTGCTGATGGGGAGAGGACTTTTTTGTATTTGTATGCTCATACTGTGAGCAAGACGCATTGGAAAATGTAAGCTACTTTCTCAAATTGTGTTCTAACGTTTAATATGTTTGCATTTTAAAAATTAAACAATATTGAAATCAAAGTGACTGTTCTGTCTACAATCTAGCAGGAAAAAGAGCTTACCAAAAACCTGGGAGTTTCACTGGATGCCAATGTTGTCACTCTGCCCGAATCTAAATACACTTTCTCTAGAACTGTTGATTGCTCTTTTTTAATTCCTTTCTGCAACTTATATGTGTGTAAACATATATTAAAAATAAGCTATTGTTCAACATCATCTGAACACAGGTATTTGCTGTGTGTTCTTGCATGCTTTTAATACGTTCTGTCTGTTCTTTATCGGTGTCTCCTTCTGAGCTGAGTCAGATCCCCAGGTCTGACCTGTGACATGGCACAAAGTGGGGGGATAGTGGGGAGGGATGGGGCCAGGGGTCAGAACTGCCTAAGCAGTGCTCTCACTAACCGCTCATCATCATCTCAGCTTGCCGTATGTGCTGCTCAGACACGCTGCTCCAAAGCAAATACTCTCGGAGGTTCCACAGCATCCCCTAGCCAGTCTGCTCAGTGAGCCAGCCTAAAGAAACAAAGTTTTGCGCTTTAAAACATTTAGTGGTGTCGTCTTGCCCAGCTGCCAGGAGAGGGTGCTAACTTCTTGGTCTCTGCTGTATCCACCGGGGAACATAAATGACAGTGTTAGAAAAATGTACCTGACTTCAGGGAAAGCTCCATCTGTTGCTGTTGGTTTCATTGAATGCAACTCTCTCAGCCAGAAGGCTTTGCTGAAAATTCGGATACAGAGAGCTGCACAGATTTCCCAATTGCTCAGACTTTGTGTCGAGCTCATGACTTTTCTCTTGGGAATCAGAATGTGAAGTCTTTAGCAATAGCTCTTCAGCAAGGCAACTATCTTTTTGAAGAGATGACCTCTGTAATACCACTTCAAAACACCTGCAGGTATTCGGTCCTGCTGATTTTGTTTTTAAGAAGGAGTTTCTCTAAGTGAAGGGTATTAACCTAAAGGATATGAACAGTTAACAGAGGCATATGCTTTTCTTTCTGATGTGGTTCTCTGAGTTTTATTTTTAGCAAACCAGTATGTGCTGGCTGATGAGACTATAATAGCTACGGCAGTTACTGAACTGTCAGTGCAGAACTGGTAATAAATAACCCAGAAAATATCTACTGCATCTGCATCATACTGAAAGCCTTTCTTGCAGTTGATTCAAAGAGGAAATGGAACTTGGGACCACTTGAGAAAGAAAACGCCAGTTACATTCAGCTGAGAACAGTGGATCAACATGTTAGATTTTTAATTAAGACTGAGGCCGCGGAATTAAGCTTAGATCAGAAGCGTACTGTAGCGAGAGCAGAACAGGGTCCTCATGCTCTTTCAGGAGTGTTTGAGCTAGGAAAAGTTAGGGATATGAGAAACTTAATGTTTTGCCTTCTCTTTTCAAGTTCACATTTCAGTATCTGAGTACTGTGAGGTCAGATTCCTCACCTGCTTTCAACATACATGCACACAGAGCACACACAGTATTTTGTGCTTTGTTGTTGTCAAAGCATGAGTTCACTGAAGAACACATACTGTTTACGTTCCATGCAATTTATGTAACAATGCTGCATTCAAAATTATTTAGGTTCTTGGGATAGCGACATTAAAAATCCTTATTCCGCAATTTGTGCAGATTCATGA
This sequence comes from Cariama cristata, assembly GCF_000690535.1. Taxonomy (NCBI): domain Eukaryota; kingdom Metazoa; phylum Chordata; class Aves; order Cariamiformes; family Cariamidae; genus Cariama; species Cariama cristata. The sequence continues at coordinate 30,533 of NW_009634888.1, read as the reverse complement.
CTTCTTAAATGAGCATTGTGGAAGAGACGGTGATATTGTTATCTAAAGCATGTGTATGTACTTTAAACAGGCTCTTTGTCCAAAGAGGTTGAAAGACATAGTTTAACGCAAAAAGTCAAAGTTGTGTTGCCGAGTTTGACCTTTGGTTTTGCCTAGCTTGACAGCCCAGCTGTGAGTTGGAAAGACTTTCAGTGGTGGGCGGGTTATTGTCCAGGGCAGGAAGATGAATTGCAAGGTATTGATTTAACGTTGAAAAGATACTCTGAAATGCAAAGGCGATTTCATTAATGATGATTCTGTGTGCATTCCAGTTTGGGTCATATAATGTGATGAAGTTGTTTCTCTGAAGAGACTGGACAGCATTTGGCTTGAGGTTTTTTGCTATTGAACATGTCTACATTGCTCCCCTGTTGTTCCATGAAGTTTCTGGGAGGTGCTCAAATGTGATGATCTTCTTCCTTTTCAGGTGGATACAAGTTTGCAGAATGGTTTTGCCCCTGGTATGAAGCTAGAAGTTGCTGTCAAGTCTGACCAAAACACCTACTGGGTAGCCACCATCATTACTACCTGTGGGCAGCTGCTCCTGTTGCGCTATGATGGTTACGGGGAAGACCGCAAGGCTGACTTTTGGTGTGATATCATGACAGCTGATTTACACCCCATCGGCTGGTGTGAGCAGAACAAGAAGATTCTCAAAGTGCCTGAAGGTATTGGCTCTATATGCAGAAGCAGGGAGTACATACAAAAGTACGTTTTTGTCCTCTGCAAGCCTGGCAGGTAGTCTTCATAATTGCTGTTATGTGCAGGTGGTGTGGCTGTGATGACAAGTTGAGGTTGTCTGCCATGTTTTTCTGAAATCCCGTGACTTAGAGTAGAAGATTGCTCTTTCACCAGAGAGGAGTTAGCTTAATTTCAGAACTGGACTTATTTTTACAGAGGCTCGTGGTTAGCTTAATCATCACTCAACAAATTCAGCTGCTTTGTCATTTCCTTCAAAGATTTTGTTGTTGTTTTCTTTCTTCTTTTAAGGTGTTACTGGTGAGCATGTGGCAGATTCTTGTGAATTAGGCAGCACAGGAGTGTGGTAATGTTGTCTTGTCTGAATAATCTTTAAATGACAGGAAGAATCAGAGTCTTTCTTCTTCACTGTTCTCTTAGGTATCAAGGACAAGATACCTGACCAGGAGGAGTTCCTTCAGCGGGTGCTGAAAGGAGCATGCAGTGCTCCTGCTAACCTGCTGGAGGGGGTAAGTGCTGCAATGTGCTGTATCTTGGGTTTTGTCTTGATTTTCCCCTTTGGCAATAAGAGAATTCCTGTTCAGATTGTCAGTTCAGTTCCTTTTTTAAGTTTAGGGAGCATTGTAGTATGCTGCTGACTTTAAAGTTCCATTCTCTAGTGTTTCCGATTTACAGTATTTAATTTTGATAGTGTTGTCCTGAAACATGTTTGTCACTGCAGGCCTGGGTTGTTCATTAATCCTATCAAAAGAAAGACCTTTTTCAAACTCCCGTAGGCTTCAGTATTCCTCCTATTCTTCTCCTCCTTCATACAGCTTTAGGGAAATAATCCTTTATTTATCTAGCTTTCATGTTGTCCCATTTCTCTAGTTGACTCCTTTCCTTTTTTTTTTTTCCCCCCAACTAATGGGAAGGTTATTGTTTCACTTAAATCTTGCATCTTTGCTAGTGAAGAACAAAATTTTTATCCCCTCCTCTGCACTTAAAACAATATTTGCACCTCCTGTCAGTGTCTGGTTGTAAAGTACAGAACATGATTTTTATTGAAGATGCCATTGATGTCTTCATTACAACTTAACATTTTTATCTCTGTATGTTTTCTGTCTAGTCATCTCTGTATGCTAATGACTCAGTTTTAGAAAGAGATTATTCATGTAACCTTCAAACCTTGAATATGTAAGTGATAATGCTTCTGAAAATTATGATGAGGACTTAAGTGAAATGTGTGACTGTGTCTATGAGCAGTGCAGAAGCTCTGATGCAAGCACCAGCGATTCTAAACATTGTCATTTCTGTTATGTTAGTAAAAGACTTGTATTTCTTAATACTTATGTATTCATACTTTATTTATGCAAAAAGAATGTGTATAAAGAAGTGGAAGTACGGAATTTGTTTTGTTCTGTTGTACAGAATAATTTCTATTCTTTTTGTAGCTTCACAGAGGGAAAAATCCATTGGATCTTATTGCACCAGGCTCCCGACTAGAACTGCAAAACATCCGGGATTCCCTGGAAGCCTGGATAGTCAACGTGGTAGAAAATATTGGTGGGAGACTTAAATTGCGATACGAAGGGCTGGAGGATTCTGACAAATTTGACCAATGGCTGTTCTACTTGGACCCTTTCCTTCATCAAGTGGGGTGGGCGGCTCAACATGGATACAGCCTGCAACCACCTTTAGGTACTTCAAAACATGTATCTTTTATATGGTGATCAGAGGCTAGAGAGCACTGCTGCTGGTTTAGTGCACTAAATCTGCCTTCCGAATGCATATGGTGGTCACATAATCAGTGTGTGATCTGACAAATATTGTACTGAATAAAAGGTAAGTGAAAACACCAGTAAATAATCCCACAAGACTTTTCACCTGCTCATTCAAAAGTTGCTAAGTGGTTTTGCCTGTCAAAACTTTCCACTTGTTTGTGGAAAGGGAGGAACTGAGGAAGGGATTGCCTGCACAGGTATTTTTGGTAGGTTTGTGTTGCTCGGCAGGGAGGAGTCATCTGGTTTTGAAGTACTGTTCAACAGGAGCTTTTGCAGTTGTGACTGTAAGTCCACTGGACTGATTAGAGCACTGTCTAAAGAGCTATTACATGGATATGAAAATGTCCTTAAAAATGGGTGACCAGGGAACAAGTGCATGGAAGCAGAGGTAGAGGGTGGGACAGATGACCATGTTTTCCAGGCATGTGCATGTCAAGGTAGCATCATCAAAGAAGTGGGGCATAAAATGGCTGAAATACAAATGGATTGCTTGTGAGCTGAGCAGTGATGTAACATGTTTCCTGATGAGAGTAAACCTTGGGCTAAAACTGGCAAATGTTGAGCATTTACTCTAAAGCCTTTCTGCAAAGGCAGCTGTACATCTAAGGTACTGGCACATTGTGTGCTGTTAGTTGGGGAAGTTCAGGTTGTTTAGAACAGCAGTTTTTGTTGTGTTTTTGTTGTTTTTTTTTTTTTCTTTTTTTATGTTTTCCCCTTACCACAAGAAGAAATCACACTGAGGAAAGCAGACTAATTTCTGTTGAAATGACTGAGCGTACTGCCTTTTCTAGTGCTTGACGAATCTCTGCTGAAATCAGGATTGTGAACAGGGAGATGCCAAATCACTGACAGAAACTAGATGGGTGGATTCCACAGCACTATTTAAGTGAATAATGTTGTTTAAAAATATTAGTTAGCTACTAGATGTGTTTCCTTTTTATTTCTACATTAAGAGCTTTGATATACTCAACAGGGATCCTTTGTGCATGATGGCACTGGTACAAGTAGTTCATCTTCTATTAGAGAGGTGTGTGGTCTGCAATTACAGATGCTAAAAGAGTAACTTACGTGACTGGGACAGACTTGTGGAACATTTCTTGAACTTTCTGCTTGCTTAAGTGTAAAACAAGCTAGCGTTATCCAGCTGGGGATTTGTTTTCTGTTCATACACTTCTCCAGAAGTTTTCCTTAGTGTTGATGTGATCTCTGTTTTCTCAGAAAAACTAGACTGGGCAGCATATGGGTGATACACTGTTACTTGACTTCAGTCCCTTTTTGTAACACATCCAAATGTTGAAGAAAATACTAAGTTTTAATAAGGAACATATTTGTACAGGTTCTGAACAGATTTGAAGCTAGCAGTTGGAGGAGCACAAATGAAACTTTTGGCTTTATTGCTATGTGTTCTGAAGGAAAAGAATCATAGATTCATAGAATCATGGAATTGTTATGGTTGGAAGAGACTTCAAAGATCATCAAGTCCAACCTTCTGCCCAACGCCACCATGCCTGCTAAATCCACTAAACCATGTCTCGAAGCGCCACATCTGAACGTTTTTTGAACACCTCCAGGGATAGTGAGTCCACTACCTCCCTGGGGAGCCTGTTCCAATGCCTAACAACTCTTACAGCGAAGAAGTTCTTCCTAATATCCGACCTGAACCTCCCCTGGCGCAACTTGAGACTGTTTCTTCTTGTCCTAGGAAGATGTCTTCATTCACCATTTTCCTTTCTTTTTACTCAAGCCATTAGGTCCTTGAAGAGCGAAGCAGATTGGCAAGAGATCCTGAAGAAGGTGAAAGAAGAGGAAGAGGAGTCATCAGTTCCCACAGATCTCTTTAAGGTAGAGGTGCAATATGTGTAGTTTAATGCTGGGGAAGATATCATGAAAATGCTATATTCCTAAGAAATGATTTAAGGAAGTCAGTCATTGTTACTCAAAATTCTTTCCCTGTTTTGGTTTGGTTTTTTTTAAATTTTTTTTCCTTTCTCCCTCTAGTTTAAAAAAGTAAGAATAAGAAAAAATAATCATACCATTATACAATTCTTTCTAAGTTAGACAACGCACCCATCACAAGTATGTGAGCCATGAGTTGTCATACTGGGAAAAATCTCTGGTTCTGATCCTTTATAATGGCATCTCTGGTTGTTCACCAGCTGGTCTTGTGGATTACTGTCCTTCTAGAGGACTGCAGGGTTACTACAGTCTCTCTAATTGTGTGAGTACTTTGTAAAGTTTAACGTGTGTAACATCTAATCTGTAACCTGATAGACTTACACGTGGTGTATAAGGGTCTCCTGTTATATCCTGAGTGTTAGCAAATGTTACTAATGAGTCTGAATTGAAATTAGAAAAAACCCACCTTGATACCTTTTGAGAAGTGGAAATGTAAATTTAGTCCTTCAAGTTCTTAGTTCATTTTTCTCAGCCTCATTTGGACCCATAGGCAGAATAGAAGAGGAGGTGCTGTTGCTCTTGAATGTGTTGGGTCATATACAGAGCAGGATATGCATAATCCTGGAGCAGCCCTGTTTTGCAGGTTTATGTTAGGCTGAAAATAGAGGCTTTTGTAGTTCTCTTTTAGTGTAGCTCATGATGAATGCTAAAGGTTAGGGAAAAAAAAAACATTTCTATTGACTTACCAGACCACCTTGTATTGTGAAATCTTGCTTCTCTGTGGAGAATGTCAGAGGAGGAAATCTTGGGGTCTCAATTTCCTAAAACTCATAGAAGACTGTCAGTCTCAGAGGGCATAGCTGGCCTTTTCATTATGGAGAGGTTGCTGGTACTCTGACATGTTGATTTCTTAGAATGAACTAATAAAAACTGAAGATATCCTGTTCAGTTGAATTATGAAAGATATGTCTTTTTTTGACAGAGAAAGGCAGGTAATCACACTGATAACATCATTTTTCAGGATAAACCTGTGATTGGAGTGCATTCATTCTCTGAAGGCATGAAGTTAGAAGCTGTGGACCCGATGGCTCCTTTTGTAATCTCTCCTGCTACAGTTCTCAAGGTACCAGGGTTCTTTAACTTGTCCTGCTAAGATTCAATTCTATTGCTACTTCTGTTCTTAAATGCTCAGGAAATTCTCATTAACTGATAACGTCGAAATCTTGAACTAGGTTTCAAATTAAGTATTTTGTATGTCTCCCTTAGGGGACAGGTTGCCATGAAAAAGAATCTTAATTGTTGATGGTGAAGCCATTGGATTTGAATGGAGGGGAAAAGTTCCATAAAGATAGAAGCTCAAATGGCTAAAATTGTAAAACCCAGATTTCTAAAATTAGATATGATCCCTCATAATCTGAGTTTCCAGTTGAAGATAGATTTTGGGGTTTTGGTTTTGCAAAAGTTATGTCATTACTATGTACAAGATCTGACTTGTGGCCTGATTTTCAAACAAGGGCCCACACATAGATTTAAAACTTGAAATGAAAACTCCCTAACATAATCTGGTTTTGAGCAACTTCAATCTTCCTGTGTTAGTAAGCAGGTGAGAGGTTCTAAAGAGACCTGCTTTGATGTAGTAAACCAAAATCTTGCTGTACAACATAAAACCAGGACACATTTTTGTGTATTTTCCAGGAACTGTTGCTTTTTCCTTATGGCAGATAGTTTCTCAATATAATATGGCACATTTTGATGGCACAACCAGTTCCAAGCAGAGCAAAATCAGTTACTTTTCTTGATATTTTCTTGTCCGGCTCCTAGTTACTTCAGGAGCATTGTGGTTTTACTTGTGACAGTCCATTCTGGGACACAGTTCAACCTTGTTGAAACAAGCAGTTTGTTATTACAGAATGGTGGTAAGACCACAAACTCTAATTTCTCTGCATTTTTCATAAGAAAATTTCATACAGCACTTGATCACCTTATTTTTGAAGTGCTTGTACGTTACCTATTATTGTTATTATTTAATTTTGTTAAGTTCCCAGATAATGCAGAGGAGCCTGGTGGTTTATGAATCCCATAGATTACCTTTTAAATTTATTTTTTTTTAACCCTCACAGTATTTCAAGGTAAAGGGTTTCCATTTTGCAGTGTTGCTGTTTAATAAAGTTATCAAAACGGGGGAAAGGGAGCAGTAGATCAGAATCTGCTGCTTACAAGACCACATGGTTCTCTTTTGGCTACCTACAGGTATACAACGAAAAATATTTCATGATAGAAATTGATGACTTGAGACCAGACCGTACAACCAGCCAGTCTTACATTTGTCATGTCAACAGTGCTGGTATTTTCCCTGTGCAGTGGAGTCTGAAGAACGGCTTGCATCTCAGTCCCCCACCAGGTATGTTTGTGCAAACTTGTCATGCTCGCTCCTCTTTGAAGGAAGTAGATTGCCAATCCCCAGAGCACGATGTTTAGGACAATGCTTTTGCAAAAGAATTACATGTAGTAGCACCAGCAAAGAGCAAGAAAGATCAAATTCTGAGAAACAGGAGTTTTGAGTTAGGGAAACTGAAGTTTTGTGGGTACGTGCCTGGATTTGAGAAGATGACAGTGGCTGGGGATGCTGGTCATGCATAAAAACCTGAACACTTGAACGAATGGAGTATGTGTTCCAGGACTGAAGGCAATGTTGATTTCAGCGTTAATTAACATGATATCAGAAGCCTATAGTCTTTGCATTGGATTTTTGCTTCTGGTCACGATGGAACGTTATTATCCATCATTTTATACTATTTTTAGAATATCTTATTGCTTTAGAAGTTAATGAAGTTTTTTTTTTTTCCAAGGACCTATCAGGCAAGGTAGCAGATTGCTGAAACATTGCTTCAGGACATAAGGGAATAGGGGAGTGATCCTCAGCTACTGAAATATTTATTCATTTTCTCAAAATAGAAATGTCAATGGTATTGTAAAACCAGGGACTCAGTACTCTTACTCACCACCACAGAATTTGGAATGTTTTGTTTTAGCTGCTCATGACATCAGAGGAGCAAAGTCTGTAGGACGTTTGTCTCTTGCCTTTGCTTGGGTGAGGTACAAGAACTGGCTTTGCTTGACCCAGCATTCCCTAGAATTTTGCTTGTGAAAGATGAAATCGCACTTTCTAGGGATGTGACTGGAGTTGACAAAGATTTTAAGCTTCTCTTCTTATAGTCCCCCTGGAAATAGTGGGCATTCTGAATTGCGTGAGGACTCAAGAGCCCTACTGGCATTGATAAAACAGAAAAATAAATAGGTCCCTGTGGTTGGGCCCTCTCTTGAGGGGTAGTTGAGCTTCGTGTTTTTAGATTGTCATGCTAATACTATATTCTTAGACTAGGTTTAAAATTTTCTTTGATTTCTTAAACCCTTGTCACAGGCATCCCTTGTAGGGAAGTACTTCCAAGGTACTACTGGAATTACTGATGCAGTTATCTCCTTGCTAATATACTCCCAACCTCAAACTGTCATGGCAGCAGACTTCTGCACCCAGTTCCCTTCAGTTATTTGCTTTTTATAAGATTACAGGGAAGAGAAGTATTTCCTCCAAGAAGAATTTAGTTTGTCTTTTTTTTGGAAACATGCTCTGTCTCCTAATGGACTCCATGTTAAGACTCTTCCCTTCAAATATGTGTGCAGATGTACAGCTGTTGGCAAACATGAGGAGCCTCTTAGGATATCTAACTGCTCTTTTTAATGACTTTGTATTTAACATGTTTTTGAGAGAGTAGTATGTTGGTATTGTGCACATTTTGAGTGCTCTATTTAAAAAAAAAAAAAATTCAGAGCTGACATGACATCAATGAAGTAATCTTGCAGAAACTTTTCCTAATTTCATCTGTACCCTGTGAAAAGGCTGCAAACACTTCCCTGTGTTTCAATTGCTACCTTTGTCTGCTTAGCAGGTGTACATTATTCAAGCCTCAGGTTGCTCTCTGTGAAGTCATTTTTAGTTCGATGCCCTTTCAAGTGAAAAATGGGAGTCAAGGTGGGGCAGTGCCCAAAGCCCCTCTGCAGTGAAAATAAAGAGGATGTCTCAAATATGTGAGAACCCTGCTGTGGGCTGACCTTGGATGGCTCGGTGAAGCCCTAGTCAGCTGACAGACTTGAGCAACCCAAACAGATTTCAGTGATCTGTACTTCATGTCAGTTTGAAATGAGTCTTGTGCTGTTAAAATAAGCCTTTTGCTTTTTCTTCACCTAGGTTATCCTGGGCAGGACTTCGATTGGGCAGACTACCTCAAACAATGTGGTGCTGAGGCAGCTCCCCAGAGCTGCTTCCCCTTGGTAAGGTTCTCTTGCAGAAAAATCTGTTACGTGAATGATGCTTGATTCCAGGGAGAAGAACCTTTTGCATGTTTTTGACTTAAATTACCTTTCCAAGTAGGACAGAATAGAATAGACTATTTCAGTTGGAAGTGACCTACAACGATCATCTAGTCCAACTGCCTGACCAATTCAGGGGTGTCCAAGTTAAAGCATGTTGTTAAGGGCATTGTCCAAATGCCTCTTCAACACTGACGGAGATGGGGCATCAACCACCTCTCTAGGAAGCCTGTTGCAGTGTTTGACCACCCTCTCAGTAAAGAAATGCTTCCTAATGTCAAGTCAGAACCTCCCCTGGTGCAGCTTTGAACCATTCCCATATGTCCAATCACTGGATACCAGGGAGAAGAGCTCAGCACCTCCCTCTCCACTTCCCTTCCTCTGGAGGCTGCAGAGAGCGATGAGGTTGTCCCTCAGCCTCCTTTTCTCCAAACTAGACAAACCCAAAGTCCTTAGCTGCTCCTCATAGGATATGCCTTCCAGCCCCATCACCAGCTTTGTTGCCCTCCTCTGGACACATTTGAGTACCTTAACACCTTACCTGTGATAACTGAGGAAACAGAAGAGTTACGTATGTGAACTGAAGTAGGTGCATGCCAGTTTCCTAGATAAGGAAGTGGTGGACCAAATGCTTCAGTTGTGATAAAGCAGATTGAAAATAAATTATTGTTTTGTGAAATTGAGATGTGTGAGAGTCCATGGAATAGTCATAAAACAACATCAATCCTTGGCAGTCCTGTAATTGTGGAAACAGGGCCTTCTAATAGACCTTATTTTCATTTACTTAGTGTACTCTTTCAATCTTCCTTCCTTTCAGCTTGAAAAATTCATTCCATTGTATTGATCAATACCAAGTCATCTTAAATTAGTACCATACAATCATTTTACATTCATCAGTGCCTGAAGCACTTGCAAGATTCTGGGCTTTTGTTGGTTCAGTGACACTATTGCTGTCTCCCAAAGCACAATACTTTGTCAAGCAGAAAAGGGTACTATTAACACCTGCCTTCCAATTCCATTTGCAATACTTGGGCTATTGCAGTGCTTAGGGGAAGAAATTAAAATTAATAATTACCATTTTTTAAGAGGGTGTTGCTGGCTATGAATTCTTGTTGCCCTTGTTCTGTCTTGTAAGCTGTGGCATCTTAGAACAGGTCATTGAATTTATTATCCCTTTTCTGAGAAGAGCTGATCACTGTAGGCTAGTTCCAGAATTCGTAATGTATTGATCCTGTAATTATGTTGCAGAGTGGCTCTGGGAGGGAGAGTCCTCTGTCTGGCTGTTACTTCTTATCTTTAATTCAGGAGTTTCAGAGCTGGATAAATACCCATTCTTAACACTTTAGGAATTTTTTTTATAAATGTGGACTAAATTGGTGAATAAAGTAAAATTCTGCTTATCCAAAAAATGTAAAATGAAAAGAAAGCTTCCTTTGCTGTCTCCCAGAACTCATTTGGATGAGGCAGGAATATTATTTACATAATGTAAAGTGGATTTCCAAGCTAACATAAAAGAATAGAGAGCCTGGTCAGACTATTTGTCAGACTTATCACTTAGGTAGCAAGCAGCAGAGAATTTCTGGTTGCTTAGAATGCACTCAATCCTTTCAGTGAGACTCAGCATCCTTACTTTTGAGTACAAACATGTTCTTTTCTAGGTCTGTCTATAGACCCTTTTTAAACTTAAATTCTTTGTAGTTCATAATATATCTTATTTGTATTCAATGTGCTAATTATCTGAAATCTTCTCTGAATGTATGAGTATCTTTCTGTGTTACTCAGACACTGAGGCTTTTATGTGTTGCTCCTGTTCATGGCTATTCATATCGTATACTGGATATGCAGATGGTATTTTACTGAAGGATTCTGTCTTTTTCCTAGTTAACTTCTGACCATGGATTTAAAGAGAATATGAAACTTGAGGCTGTGAACCCAGTTGATCCTGAAGAAGTTTGCATTGCTACAGTCACAAAGATGAAAGATTCCTACCTCTGGCTTCAGCTGGAGGGTAAGCCTTGTGTGGGAGAGGAGAGTACCACTTGCATTGGTTCTTCTGTAGTACCATCATCAAACTTGAGGAGTATCTGGAGCAAACTCGCTGTGTGCAGAGTATGGGCAGCAGGTCACTGTTTCCTCTATGAAAACACAGCAAAACTCCATTTGCATTGTCTGTTTCCCAGTTAGCCTTGGATAGCAGGGCTTATTTAAGCCTGACAAAAATGGCTTTTGTGCATTGCAGTGTGTCAGTGCTAGGCTAGTGTACTGTGCGAAGTGCTGATCAGTGTCTTTTAGAAAGCAAGGGACTTGTAACATTTTTACAAATGAGTGACTTGCATTCTGAGCAAGTTCAAGTTTTGACCAGACCTAGGAAGAATACTTTTAGAGAGATTCTTCATTAAGATTGAATAGGCCAATGTCAGCCGTTCTCCATTATAATCCCATTTCTTGATTGGAAATACATCAGCATGCACTTACTATGCATTGTGCATCTCTGCTAAACTGTGGATGGTAGATTCCCATCTCCAGCCTTCAGGAGGAAGCAAATGAGGTCAGGAAAGAGTCCGGTCAAAAAAAACAATTGATACTGTGTTCCAGATAGGCCATAAGTAAAAGGAGCTTCACTGGCAAACATACAGCAAACATTAACCAAATGAGGTTTTTTGGTTTTATGAGTTGTTTCCATTTTCACTTCTCTAAACTGAACAGGCTCCAAGAAGCCCGTCCCTGACTGCATAGTGAGCGTGGAATCAATGAATATATTTCCAGTGGGTTGGTGTGAGACGAATGGATATCAGCTCAGACCTCCTCGCAAAGCAATAGGTATCAGTTCTGTTCTATTTGCAGTGATTAGCTGGGCTGATAGAGATGGCAAGACCTTCAAGAGCAGGCTACTACACAGTTATTGCTGGCATCACTGAATTTGGAAACATTCATCATGTACAGAGAATCTATGCTTCGTGCAACTGTTCCCTTGGCTTTTAGGTCCAGTTGGAATCCATACAACAGCTCCAAAACAGGCAGTGTTGGCTTGACATCCTTGCATGCTGTATGAGCACATGGAAATGATCCGTTAAGTCACAGTAAAGAAACCATATCTGTGTGTATGCACACACACCCATGCTATGCATATACTTTTGTCTGAGCTGTTCTTGCCATGTGTCTGACCCTGATACTGATTTTGCACTTGTGCAAGTAAAATTAATGCCATAACAAAACGGTGTTGAGTGTGTATACATTTTGGAGTTGAACTAAAGGGGACTGGCTTTCTAAATGGATCAGGTGGCAATGGTCCCTTAATGACAAAATGTTGAAAAGTAAATCCTACCTGTTTTAACTACATTAGTAAGTAGCATAAGGCAGTGTCTTCTCTCAACTGGTTAGTGAGCGCTGTTTATTAAAGTTTAATGGGAGTTGGAGAAACTGAAGAACTTCCTGAATTTTTATTTACTGCAAGTCAAAGCAAGAGAAACTAATCTGAGACATGTCTGCACTGCCAAGGACAGAGGAGGAAGTGGGGGGAACCTCATTAGAGAAAAGGTGCTTTAAAAAAAAATCCAGAAGTTTGCTGGGGACAAAGCCTGAAATTGCTGAAGAGGCACATGGTGCATTACCTTGTTTGATATTATTACCTGCTTGTGAAAGCCAGAATTAGCAAGTGGACCGGTCACCTGGTTGACTTTATTAGTTGCAACAGTGTTTTCCTCCGTAGCAATTGTTTGAGTCACATATGTTTTTAACCAGCTAATTTCATTCCATTTCAAAGTTAAACACTGTTGAAGTTACTGTGCCAGTAAAGTGGTGAGTTAGGCCTATGGACCTAACCTTTGGTTAGGTTTCAGCACCTTTGAGTGCTGAAAAAGAAAGCATATCATTCCTTTTTGGCTGGTATTACAGGTAGTTTAGGGGCTATGATGCAAACAAAGATGCAGAAAAGGTGAGATTTCCTAGAAGACTGGGGATATGCATGCCTGATATAATGAATTTTTAGTGAAAACTGAAGTAAACCTTTTGGGTTACTTCAAATTACATGGGTCAGCAAGCCTCTAGTGCACGTGGGTCAGCTAACATTGCAGTAACTTTGAACATAGATTCTTTTTGGTGTATAACTTAGAGGAAATGAGTCTATATATTGTACTAGACATTTCATTGTTTGCGTCTCATACTTTGTTTATATTTTCTTCTTCCTTTCAGTAAACAAGCAGAAAAAAATTGCAGTAGTTCAACCAGAGAAACAGTAAGTAACAGGTTTTTTGCTTTTATTTTTTGTTAGGGTTTGTTGGGGTTTTTTTTCTTTTTCTAATTGGTAAATCATGTTGTCTTACAGGAGATGTAGCTTTACAGAAGTGCTGTACTGAGGGTTGAGACATTCCACAATCCATTTATCTTAACGCTTATAGTTCCTGTTGATGTTGAAAAAGACCTCTTGCACTGCTGTAGTAGGAGATAGAAAGCATGCAGTTTGTTTTTTTAACAATGCTAGTGCAACTCAGCTGAATTATTGAATAGGTCAAGTTGTTGATCTTTCATTTTTAAAAGATTGCGTTATCTGTGAGTATTGGGGTGCGTTTAAGAAAAACTAGCCTGATCTTAAGATTCTGTTTATAAGTTTGTGCTTGAGCCTTTTTTTAGTGGTGATTAATAGGGTAAATTACTGAATTCCCTTTTGGTTGTATTCCTTTCTCAAATCATACAGTTTCTGTAATGTAAACATGCTTAGAAAATGTGGCTGCTTTAAAATGTAACTGTGATTTTGCACAGCTGATCAGGAAATTTGGCTTTAGTGTAAGTGCTGTCATTTAGTAGATGAACTTCTAATAGTTCCTTCCCAGGTTAAATATGGCCCAGACTAGCCAAAAAAGGAAAGTTCTACTGATATCTACGATTCGTCTATGAACCGTGTCATGCATATGAAACTCCTTCATTGTAAGCCTGCTCAAAAGTGCTCAGTAGAATGCCTGACAGTTGGTTTTATTGACTCTTACAGTTTTACAGACACCGGATCTGTCAGTAGTCCTGCCAATGTTTTCATTGCTCCTAAAACACTGAGCAGACTGTTCTTCCATGTTTTGTAATTGGGATTCTTACCAGAGTACTTGAGTCATTTTGTTTGTAGTTTGTTTAAAATCCATCTTTTTCAAAATGCAGAAGGTAAGACTCTACTCTGCCTTGGGCCATGAAATGTGAAATGAAGTTAAAAGGAGGCAGAAAATGTAAACTATTGTAACTTTGTGTGATGTGTTCATCAGAATGGTAGCCCATATACCCCAAGCAAGGAAGGATTGCTGCTAGCTGTAGCAATACAGTAGTCCTTTCCAAATCAAATTTGATAGTCTTTGCGTGTTACTATTGTGAAACAGGGGAGGTGTAAAAAGCAGACTAATAAGGCTGGACCTGGAGATAAAACAAAAAAATTAATGGTGGGTTTTAGAGAGGTGACTATCCTTCCCATCTGTCCTCCCAACCTCCTTCTTTTCATTTCAGAATTCTGTCTTCGAGGACAGTTCATGATGGACTAAAGAACCAGGAGCTGAACTCTTCTGACTCAGGTATCGATCAGAGAGGGCATGCTAACAAAGACAAAGTCCTGTTAAAGTTCAGCTGCCTCGTTGTTCAGCTGCTCAACACTGCTGTTAGGAGCGGGAAGAGGAGGAAAGGGTTTGGAGATTTTAATTCTTTGATGATTTGTTGAACTTCAAAAACGAATGAAACAAATAAAAACGTACCATTAATTGTATCCTGCAATTGATATGCTCATTAAACCTGGAAATCAGATTTTTACACTAGAACATCACCCCCGCAACAGAGGATATGTGGAGCCAAATGTGTACTGTGACCTATGCAGATGATTTTTTTATTGTCACCTGTTATGTTTAATAATGTTGGGAGAAACAAACAGACGCACTGCATCTGTGCTTTTGAGTTGTTAAGATTCTAGCTTTGGGAAGCAGGTTTGTCTGTTTTTTATGGTAACTTCATCATCATGATAAACAAAAGCAATTCAAACAGTAAACTGCTTTGTGTGCCAGATGGCGAAATCTAATAATTTTCTAAACTGTTGCAAGAATGGATATGATGAATAAGTACATCTGCTGGTGAAACAGTCATACAGATCTATCTGTTTGGCAGCAAAATGCCTCTTCTGCTGTTTTCTGTACAGTGAAATGCACATCTGAAGCTGCAACCAAATGCAAACTTTACAGAAATGATTCATGCTTGTTTAGCATTTTAATTGGCTTTTAATAGAGTCATAATGTAAATTTGACTTCATTTATTTATCTGCCAGTTATCAACTACTCAATTTAAGATCTTTAAGTGATAGCGTTGTTCAGTCAAGGAAGACTGCAACACTGCTAGGGTAAAAAAAATTTGTATTTATACATAAGTATCTTGCAACACACATTATACATAACTTTAATTTTGAGCAGCATTGAACTGTTTAATAGGTTTAGAAAACTTGATGTCACTTCATCAAAAGTCACTTCATCAGTTGCTGCATCTTTTGTTTGCTGAATAAGGGAAAAGAGTCTAAAAATGCAAAGAAATGTGATATTGTAGTTTAGGATAAACAGTGGAGAATAACTTTGCCATCTTCTCTGGTGGCAGAAGTTTGGGAGAGAGATAATTACTTGACTGGAAAATTTATCCTTAATTGCTGTGTAGGAGGTGCTTCTGCTACTAAAAAGTTGGGGTTGTCATCTTCTTGCCTGTTCTCACTGGTGTACTACCATGAAGCATCAGACTAGCCAGGAAGAAATGTTTCATTTCTGATAAATAACCAGCTTTATTTCCTAGAGTTTGACAATTTGCAAGCATGTGAGTGAAGTATGAAAAATATTTTGGCAACATCAAATAACTAATGCTGTCGTTGCAGGTGTGACACTGAAACTACCCCAAATTCATGTCATTCAAGACTTTTCCCCCTTCTTTTTTACAGCAGGCAAAACGTTAGATATTGCAAGAAGTCATTCTTTACCGGGGAAGTTGTAGCATGTGATTTAAGTCTTTGCTTTCTTATTTCTCAGTGGTGATTAATGGAAAGTACTGCTGCCCAAAGATCTACTTCAACCACCGGTGCTTCTCAGGGCCTTACCTTAACAAAGGCAGGATTGCAGAGCTTCCTCAGTCTGTGGGACCTGGGAACTGTGTTCTTGTTCTGAAAGAGGTGAGGTGGTTGTGCACAGTGGACCTGCATATAGCAAAGTATCATAAACACTAGAGTGTCTCTCTAATTATAGATGGGTAATTAATAAATTTAAACTGATAATGAGTAAAGAGGTTTTTTGCATAAAATCAAGTATAAATCATGGACTGTTTTATGAATGGCTGGAAAGAGTAAAAGCCTCTCATTTATTTGAGTTACAGTCAGACTTCCACTGCTAAACTTTATTTTCGGTTAAAAGAGAGTAACCTGTAATTACCACAATCAAAGGAGTTGGTATCTTTTTATAGCTGTAATAAATGCCTCAATTTTAATTAACAGAATTTAGCTTCAGATAATCCCAAAATTCCTTTCCAGTTTGCACTGTTGATGTTAAAACAGAGGAAATACAGATTTTCTTAGTAGCAATGGCAAACTATTTTCAGTAATTAGAAAATTAAAAGCATACTCTGTGTTTTGTAAGTTGGATATGATTTGCAAAGATCAGATGAAATTGTGGTTTTGCTTTCTAAAGTAGCTGAGGGAGGGGAAGAGGGAGGAAGAGGCCATTCTTTAGTGCCGAAGAGCCTCTTCTCCAGAAGGTGTTTCACAGCAAATTTACAGGTACTTTAATGCAATAATTATTTTTCTGAAATCTCCAAAAAGGTCATGGGGTAGTTATTATCTATTATCTGTCCTGACAGACTGAAGGTTTCCCAGGGCCTAACTATATGTGCACACTTGAACTCTAATGAAATGATCACTTTAAATGCAGGAATTGGTTCAACATCTCTGGAATTTTTACCCTCCCTACCACATATCATAACTGGGAGAGGCCTTAAGAAAGACTTTCTGGCAGACATGCTGTAAAACAAGAGTCCAGTGGACAAGAGTCAAGCTGATCATTGAAAAAGTTCCATTTTTGCATACAGAAAAGTACCCTATCCTTTTTGCAAGTTTCAGTATGCTGATGTAAGCACTCCAAAAGAGCAAGTGTGAAATTCTGTGGCAGCTTCATTTAGCCTTGAAGGTTTAACCTGCTTCACTGCCTGAAAGCGTAAAGTGTGCACAAATCCTGATGATGTGCAGATGCTGAGTGTTGCTAAAAGTTCAACCACTATGCCTAGCTATATTCATTTCAATTATGACTCTTGCTCAATGTATGCATCCTGGAGTGAGTTTGGTACTTGCATTATATTTAATACTCTTCTTTTGAACTGTAGAATTCTGGACTGCTGCATTCGTAGGAATGAAGCTGCAAGTTTGTTATGTCATGGTTCTGATGCAGCCCATTTGGGAATGATTTGGAATAAGCACATACTGAAAATAAGAAATACAATTTGAATGCACATTTTGTACTGTCCCTCACTAACCAGGTTATTCACAGCTTTGAGTTGCTTTACAGCACCAGAGAAATTCTCATTTTGTTGTAGTACAGGCCTTATCATGGTTCATGAAAGCAAAACAGAGGAGAGCTTAAGATTCTTCAGTATGATTTTGTAGCAAGTAGTAGCTTGGCAGGCAGCAAAATCCTGCAGCATTTTTGGCACATCTTCACATGTCAAACAATCTCTAAGATAATCGCTTAGATTTACCCAAGGTTATACAAGTTTTGTAGTATTCAGCCCCAGGGTTTAATTTAGTGATGTATAATTCAAGGGCAATGACTTGGAATTTGCTAGATACACTCATGACTCTGCAGACAAATTCTGAAGGTTTGGCAAGGCCCAAAGTGTCGACTGCTCTCAGTTTTCATTTTGGCAGTATCAGGAGGTATCTGTAATCCTGCTGTGAATGAGTGCTTTGATGCTAGATAATTTGGATGAATAGAAGTAATTTCCTATTCTACCCTGGTACTTTAAAACAGATTTATTGTACAAATAACTTAAACGTATTTTCTCCTCTTCCCTCCCTCACTGTAGGTGCTCACTTTATTGATCAATGCAGCTTACAAACCTAGCCGTGTCCTGCGAGAACTGCAGTTGGACGAAGAGGCTGCATGGCATGGGCATGGAGAGACCCTAAAAGCCAAGTAAATTCCTGTCCTGTTCCCCACTCAGTTGATCCCAATAGCAATGTTCTCTGCAGTCTATGCGTTAACTTCTCACATTTCAGAGAAGGAAAAATTGCTTATAGCATATCAAGCCACTGACAGTCATTAAACTTTCAAATCTTTATAAATTTCTTTATGAATGTCTGGTGAAGTGCATCCAATTTTAACATTCTTTAATATGCCATGTGTGCTCTGCTACTGGTATGTAAGCAGCTAGTGGTCAAGTAACAACAATGGTGTGGTACTGGTACAACGTAGCATATAGACTGGCAGACCTGCAGGTGAGATTTAAGATAATTTAATTCACCTGAAGATAATTGTCGGTATTTTAAAGTGGAAGCACATACTGCTTGGGAAGCTTCTGGGACCTCCATGGCGTTTCCACACAAATTTCTCAGTGGCAGAAGATTCCTCTGAAATTAAGTTATAGCAGTGCTCTGAAATGGCCTGGAATTGGAAGTCTTTCTACAACAGCCTACCCTAAAGCACTCCCTAGCTTTCCTGCTGAGCTTTTTGGGGTTGGAGCTTCTTTACAAGATTGTTTTGTGGCTAGGTAAAAAGCAGTGATCATATTTGCATATATTTGATCAATCCAGATACTCCTTTGTAGTCTAGTGATGGTCTTGTAATTAGGTCACTGTGTTTGCATACTAGAGAGAAGATTTTCCTAATATGCCATAGCACACTTTTCTACATAGTTTTGAACATGTCAGTAATTCTTTTGTTGGATCAGTTTCATGTCTAAAAAGACACACCTTTCCATATATTGAAAGATTGCTCTGGATTTGGACAATAGGAAGATCATATGAAAGGGTAATGTAAATAGAAGATGTAGCTGAAGAATAGAGGAAAAAAAAATTTTGTTTGGTTTCACTGAAGTTGCTATGTGCTTTCTTTTGTCACAGTAGTGACACCAGGGATATCTGGACTATGATGATATAGCTCTTTTTTCAATGCATTAACAAGATACTTGCAGGCCTGAGACATCCCTAATAGATACCAGCACATGGCAGTAGCTGTGCTGGGAGAACAAAGGAGAAATGATGAATGACTCTGGCAGATATTACACAGTGCGGCTCTGTCAGTGTCATGGCAAGGCTGATGAACAAAAAGAAATCTTTCCTTAATTTAAATCAAACAGGAGCAATATGTGGAGTCATAGCAAGTGATTGTCCTGACGAATTGTTCAGCAGTTAGATGAAAGCTGATTGGAAATGTGACAGTAGTTCATTTGTTTGCTGTAGTATGTGCATAGAATGGCTCACTAAAAGCTGTCTGCTGTTACCTTTATTAGCTGAATGGTATACTCCGTCTTGGTTTTAGGGACCAGCTGTCCACATCACAGTGGACACTTCTGTGGTCCCATGAAAACAAAGAAAGAACAAACCATCTGTGAACAAAGAAAACAAAACATCTAAACTCTGGGATTGTCCTCTCAGATGGTATTTTATAGTGATTGGCAGGGCAGTGTTGCTGTGTTTGGTACTCTGGGCATCTCTCTGGTGCTGGCTTTTTTCTTTGCTTGAGGATCTGTCATAAGAGACAGGACTACCTGCTTCCTGAATTTGTCAGTCCATAAAGTTCCTCATTACTCAGATTTATCCTCAGTTTGATCTCAAAGCAATATTCTTGTACACCTCTCAATGAAGTACTTTTATCCTGGTAATTAGAGGATTCCTGAATTATGACTGTATTTTCTATGCTAGGTACAAAGGGAAGAGCTACCGTGCAACTGTGGAAGTTGTGAGGACGGCAGATCGGGTGGCAGATTTCTGTAGAAAAACATGCATCAAGCTGGAATGTTGTCCAAATCTCTTCGGCCCTCAGATGGTGCTGGATAAGTGTTCAGAGAACTGCTCTGTCCTGACAAAGACTAAATACAGTGAGTAGGGTGCTGATCTCAAACCGAGACAGGGTGTTATATTTTGGGTTCTTCTGGCTTTGGCTCCAGAAGGAATCCAAAACTCATTGCTTTGCTTACACAAAGAGCAGGTCAAGCACTACATACATAGGCCTATAAAATATCCATGTGCCATTATGTAGGGGAGAAAAAATTAATGCTATATTAAGTGGTAGAACCATGGCTTAACTTTTTGTTGTGTGCTTAAAGCTTTATCTTCTTAAGACAACTTTTGGGACAAGAACTGACTCTAATATTTTAATTTAAGTGGCATTGTAATTGCTTTTACCAAATTGCTGTGGAACAAAATAAAACACCTTCAAGCTCTTTTGGTAGCTTTTAGTTTTTTTAGGGTTTTAGTTGGTTTTTTTAAAAACTAACTTTAATCATTTGACACTGTGAGAACAAACAGCGCATCGAGGCCATGTTTAAAAACTACAAAACATCACAAAAAGCACCATTAAATTGGACCAAGTCTATGGCTGATGATTTCTTTTTAATAAAGTCTGATCATTTAGGGCTCCTCAGAGGTAGAGGAAGTAAATCTTTATAGGGCAAATAAAACTGATTAGTAACTCTTCTTCCTTGAACCAAATTGAAGAGGAAATACACATACCCATTTTGAAGTTTTGCAGAATTGGGATTTCTATTGGGAAATGTCCTTCTACTGATTTTCCAGTCCTGATGATGGACAAACATAACTAGGGACATTGAAGGTGCATTTCAACATGATGCTCCTTTCTTCTGTCCTGGCAGCACACTATTACGGAAAGCGGAAAAACAAGCGGATAGGTAGGCCTCCGGGTGGCCACAGCAACCTGGAAGTAGCCATGAAGAAACCAAATAAAAGACGGAAGAGACGAAAACATTTTTTTGTTCATAAGAAAAAACGTTCTTCTACTTCAGTGGATAACACTCCAGCTGGATCTCCCCAGGTACGAGACCACCAACAGCTTTAATAGATACAGTGAGTGATCTTTGACCAGCTTCATTTGAAACAACAAACTGTTAGTTCCTTGTAACCTCAGGTTACAGCTGACAAATGGGTGGCAATTGTAGGTTTTGTCCTAAACTTCCCTCTTTTTTTTTTTTTTATTTCATCAAATTTTTTTTTTCCTACCTCTTCAGGGCAGTGGGGGAGAAGAGGAGGATGACCAGGATGAGGTAGATGAAGAATCTCTGACTGAGGATAGTACCTCAGAGCACCAAGATGAATTGCTTGAGGAATCAGAGGTATCAGAGAAGAAATCACTGTCATCTTCTCCTACACAGAGTGAACTGTCTCATTCCCTGGCTCAGGACCGAGACAAGCGGAAGAGGAAGCTCAGGACCTTTTCCTTTTCAGATGATGAAAATAAACCTCCTTCGCCAAAGGTAACTTTGAACGTAGATTCCTGTTCTAACTTGCTCACTCTTGGGCAAGCACTAATATCTTGGGAGTATTAACCATCATACATGTGTTTGCATAAAATACTGTTACTCCATAAAAGACATTGTGAAGACACTACAGAATAATTAAAAATCATGATTTTTAGTACAGGACTGTAATAAAGACTAAACAGAAGGCTGTAGACAGAATGGTGAGCTTTCCATTTCCCAGCTGTTAGCACTCTTCTTGGTTCAACCAGAGCAGTGATGTGGTATCGACCAAATCCTGGTTTTAGATCCCTGCTTACTGGCTCTAATGAGGTTATAGCCTCCACCCTCAGCACAATGCTGTTCTGCACATCTCTGCTAACCAAGAAACCTTTACAATTTGAGCTCTCATTAGAGCTTTATTTGGCAGCTGAATGTTTGAGTGTGGGGGAGTAGAGGGAAGGGTTGGTCCATTGCATATGTAATATTTGGGGGATTCTTTTTGTGCTGGGTGGCTTGTCTAGGACATAAAGATGGAAGTTGCTGAAAAGCTGCAGCTGGACAGTAACCCTCTGGAATGGAGCGTGGCTGACGTTGTACGATTCCTCAAATCCACTGACTGTGCACCACTGGCAAGAATTTTCCTTGATCAGGTATCATTTTCTGTCTGTTAAAATGTTGAATCTATCACTTTGCTTCTTATCCTCCAATGAATCACAAAAAGAAGCTAGTTTAAATTTTATAATAGGATTTGGAGGAAACAAATGCATCCACAGCCTTCTGCAGTTTGGGAGAGGAGAGTTAAGGGTATGACCAGAATTCTTCAGGTTTCTTAGTGGAAGACGTTTTGATCTTTGGGGAATCCGAATCCCAAAACTATAGAGAATGCCTACAACAAAGCACCATGAAGGCAAGAGCCTGTTTTCTAGGCGATAGAGTTTTGCCACTTGTG
Source organism: Cariama cristata (assembly GCF_000690535.1). NCBI lineage: Eukaryota > Metazoa > Chordata > Aves > Cariamiformes > Cariamidae > Cariama > Cariama cristata. The sequence continues at coordinate 8,369 of NW_009634888.1, read as the reverse complement.
TTGACTTTTCCAATGATAAATATTTTCTGTTTTGCAGACTAATGGCAGGTATCACAGTGTTGTACAGCTGTACAACAAGCGAACATTTTTGTGTTAAAGTATGACAACTAGAGTACAAACATGAGTCAAGTTAACATTGTACTTGCACCTTGGTTAAAATTTGCCATAAAAAACCGTGATCTATCAAAACTGTGGTACAAGAACTAATAATGAGTATGGTTTGTGGCAGATTTTCCAGAAGGTGTACTTTTCCATGTAGAACCTCTGTTTCTATAGAAGTATGCAGAGGTTAGGTAAAATTACTTTCTGCGTGAAATTTGCTTGGTTTTTGTTGTTAGGTTGATTTTTTACAATAGCATCTCTTGAGATTCTGTCCCATAGCCAGGAGTTAATTTGTTGTGAGAAAGAGAGGGGGTTTTTTAAGCTGCCTGAAGTAGCATGAAAGAAACGTCTAATTCACACAGTCATGAATCTGAAATTACAGCAAGTTCCAGCTGAAGGAGCAGAGAAAATAAAAACGCAAAGTCACTGTGGAGTTTTTGTCTTCTGACAGGAAATCGATGGCCAGGCGCTGCTGCTGCTGACCCTGCCCACCGTTCAGGAGTGTATGGACTTGAAGCTTGGGCCAGCTATTAAACTTTGCCATCACATTGAGAGGGTCAAACTTGCCTTTTACCAGCAGTTTGCTAACTGAGGAGCAGCCAAGTTGAAGTGGACCTTTGAAGCACAACTACAAAAACATGCTCTTTTCTCTTTAGCAAGTAAAGCCAAATGAAGTTAACCTGAGGCCCTGGTGGCCTAAGAGCATCTGTCAGCCTCAGTTTTTCACTTTGACAAAAGGAAGACAACACGTGGAACAAAATGCCAATGCAAACACAGGGGCTACTCTGCCAGCTGCCAGCTTGGGAACACAATAGTCTCTTGCTCTATGGTTCCCTTTTTTTAATGTATTTTTTAATGATTACAGAAAAGTCTCCTCTGGTGGGAAATGACATTTCAATAGTTCTCTTGGCACGGAACTTTAAAAGGAGAAACGGATCCTGTTTACGTTAGCATGTAGGCTGCCAGAAATAACCTTTCTCTGTTCCTGATGATTCACAGAATCCTTTTCCCTCCCTGTGGACGAACACTTGCTTTACCACAGCACTGACTTTGGAATGTGCTCTTTGCACATTCGTGTGTTAATGTTGAGTTTTTTAATGAATTTGTTCATTGTTAGGACAACAATGTGGCCACAGGGTTCTGAATGTACAGTATAGCAAGAGTGTGGTTCCTTTTGGGGTTTTTTTTGTTTATTTTGGGTTTCTGTTTTGTTGTTGTTGAGTTTTTGTTTTGTTTTGGTTTTACTACCTCTGTAACCTGAACAGTAGAAGTGATGATCTAAAAAGGGAGGGAACTACTTCTTCTGGACAAATCGTCTGTAACTGCACAGCAGTCTCTCTTCTGTAGGCATGTCAGGAGTACAAACCAATATCAGCGTACAGAGCTTCTGTTCCAAAGCTTTAGCTGAAGCCTGTGTAGTCTTAATGTGGATATTACTTTTTTCTCAGATGTCAGAAAACTTAATTATTTTGCACTTCTCTTACAGACAGGCTGTAGGAAAAAAGGAAGGAAAGAGAAAGTGCCTCTGCATTTTCTATATTTTGGTTGTCAAATGACTTTTTTTTTTTTTTTAATTGTGTGAAATTGTTTCCGTTTTCTTACAGCAAACAATTGGGCCATGGACACAGAGCCTGTCGGCAGACTTTTGCTTTGCTACCTGAACATCTTTTTAGAGAATACACTAAGAAAACTGCCATCAATAGAGGACTGCAACTTAGCTCTGCTAGTGTTCGTATACTGGAAACTATCTTATGAGCATGACTTTGTATTTTTAACTGTTTACAGCTGCTCAGGATCAGACTTGGTGAAAATGTGGGGGTTGAGAAGGGATTTGTGTGCTTTTTTTAGAGAAAAGGAAAAGGACCAGAGGGACATCTAGTTCCATCAGTAGACCCACAGTAGGATGAACTGCTAATTTTAATTTTCCAGGGTAATAAAACCCAATCAGCCACTTGCTGTAGACCTGTGCATTACACTTTAAGTAACAGGGCTTACATTACTTTCCATTAAAGATGTGGGGAAATTTGCATCAGGCTCAAGATCAGTATCAAATAAGCATTAGGTTTCAGATGGCTTGTGTTCATTCACTCTGCCTGTTCTCAAAGTATTTAGAGGAGCACAGGCAGGAGTTTTATGTGTACAGCCCTGGGCCTTTATCTCCTATTCAAATACATTTTTGCACAAAGCCCCTGGCATGCTAAGGAATGTGAGGTAGGAAGGTGCTCACTGCAGGAATTTGTTTAGGAAAGGCATTTGCTGGTTTCCGATAAACACTGGTTACTCAGGTCAAATGGATTGATTCAAGCATCTCTTAGGCCTAATGTGATCGGTTGTTCTGACACCGTGAGCTGTAGGATTCAGCAAGAAGGTAGTCTCTAAACTAAGAGCTGAGTTTGTGCAATCTGTGTCTCTGTGTGCCACATAGGTGGTGAGGGGGAACTACCTCCAATGAAAACTGTTTAGAGGAAGCAAAGCTAAATAACTGAGGTTTATTTCTTTTGCCCCTTAGAATAACTGCCCAGTCAAGGCAGAACTATTTACAGAAGTGCTAAAATAAGATTATTCTTCTTTCCATTCCAGAATCAAAATGTCAATGTCAGACAGACTGTTTACTACCTGGGTTTTCTTGAGGGAAGGAGGACAGTGTGTAGCTAGGACCATTTTTCCTCCCAAGTTGTAAGCAGAGTCTGAAAACATAATTAAATTGAAATTGAAGTGCCCCTTCTTCCTCACATGAGCTATGTGGCCAATAAATGGAAGTTTTGGCTCTTCACATTGTGCTTACGTCATCCGCCTATACTCCATCCTCCTAGGACAAGCGCAGTGATTAGCCATTAGGCCTGAAAAAAGTTTTGAAAGAAACACTGCTGCTTTGCTATCAGTGTCTTGTCTTGAGAAATTTGACCAGCAGAGAGCTTCTGGGCTGGAAGATGATGCTTTTGGATCATATTTGTCATTCTTCAGGGTTTCCAGAATTGCACTGATACCCAGCAGAATTGACCTGCATAGCCAAAAGAGGTTGCTTCCACCTTTCCCCAAGGACAGAGAGATGTCTTTTTAAGTAGTTGTCAGCAGAGAACAAAGCTTAAAGGGTAATTTAGTGAACCTGTTAACATGGTGCCTAGGGTTTTAAATACAAACGTCATACTTCTTTTTCTCACTAAATAAAGCAGTCAGCAGTTTCAGAGGTTAGTGGGATACTCACTGGTCACCTTTGGCATGTTTTATAGGCTGGATTTTTCTGCCTTGTTTTGAGAGGCACTGACAGTCTGGTCCCAATGGGATCTATTTTTGTTGAGATTTTCAAAAGGGATGTTTTCATTATTTGTGAAGTGTTTTTATGCTGCACACGGGTACTGTACACTCTGTTTCCTGGAAAAAATGCACTCTGTTTTATTGCTGAATTTAAAAGGGATAATTGGGGCTTTATCTTGATGGATGGTGTTTCTACTTGACTCTGTTTCAAGTTCCTCTTTCTCTATGCGTGGCAGATGACACAACTGCACTTAGATTTGTTCATCTTTTTCCAACATGACTTGAAATCAGCTCACGCACTGCTTTAGTTGCTCTGTTTCTTCAAAACTGGATTTGGGGTAGCTGATGGCTGAATCTTGGCTTTGGGTGATACCAGTGTTTCACCAGCAGGAGTTGCTGGGACTGCAGTAATTTAGGCTTCAGGGATTTGTGCTGTCCTCTACCGCATCATTCACCATACAATATGACAAAGCTGGGGTCCAGGAGAAAGGTGGTATGTCTCGCAGATGTCTTCAGTACAAGAAAATGAGCCCTCCACTGGGCCTCATGTTCTGTTTATGTGACAGTAAAAGGAGGTTACCCTTGGCTGACCCATTGAGGGTTTGCATTCTTGCTTGTCTTATTTTCATATGCATTGTACAGTCTTGGTTTTGCACATGATAGCTTTAGAAACCTGGTGCTGCCTCCGTATGGCACTCGTACTGTGCTAAGCTTAGCCTTGTTAGGCAGAAAGATTATATTGAGTTACTATTGCGTGCTTTCTGCACCAACACAAGAATTCCATAACAGAGAAGTATTTGACCTCCAAAAATGTCACAGAAGGTTAATGTGGTAGAATTATCCCCCAAAGCACGAGCAGCTTGCAGTCCATCCTAAACTGAAAGCAGTCCTTCCAGAAGGGGAGAGGTACAGCACTGATCTTGGTGAATGAAGACTACTTTTTTTCTAATGCTAAACATTTCTGAAATTTGCTCTTTGAGGAATGAAATAAAAGGCAGACTCATTTTTGTGTTCTATAGAACTCCAGGAGTGTTTGCAGTCTCTCCTGGGATTAATGGAAACAATACATACAGAGTTTGGGAGTGGTTGTTAAGATTACTTTCTCTTGTCACAACTTTCAGCAGTATTTTGTTGTTGCTTTAGGATTTGCTAGTGTTTATTCTTGATTCCAATGATGCTTTAAAGGAAGGAAGGAATATTTAGCTGCTAGGTCCGCAGAAGTGTAAATATATTTACAGCTGATTGGACTGAGCACTCCATTCTTCTGTATAAAGTACAAAGCCTTGGTACGTTGTTAGCAAAAGGCAAAGTGGCTTGCAAGATTTTTGAATGTAATGGAATACGCTTCAAAATTATCAAGCTCAAATTGGAGGCTGGATACCTTTGGACCAAATCTGTTGTTAGAGGAGAAGTTACTAGATGAAGTAGCCTTACCAGAAAGCCAAAAATACGATGATCCTATACAAAGCTACTCCTTAACCAGTCCTGTCACACAGTGGCAGACTGGTTACTGCCTACTGTGAGCTCAAATTACCTGAAAGTAACTAAGCACAAAGACATAGTCTCTGTCAGGAGACTTCAAATCTTGGCTGAAGGCTCCATTTTAAAGGGATTGTTTTTCCGCTATTTCAGAGTGCTGCCAGCCTTCCCCAAACATGCATGTAGCCTTGTTTTCAAAGGCAGCCTTTTGGGTGAAGGATTAGAAGGGGACTTGGGAACACCAGATACAACAAGCCTCTTTTACTGTTACGTGTTTTTCTAAAAACAATAATCTGTATGAAATATAGCAAAAATTAGTTAAGGTTAGTGACACTTTGTCTCCATGGTCATTTCTAGCTTCCTTAACATCACATCTGTTGTTCTGAAATGCACCAGATACATAAACGGACTTGATGAGAAGACTAAGTTATTCTATTAGGTGCACAGCCAGCAGTGTTTGGCTCAGCTTTAAGCCATGGAAGCGAGCAGGTCTTGCGCTGACAAAATTCAGAGGCAGTAGGTCTGACTGACTCAGCACAAACATGGGCACAGAGCCTGTGGAAGTCCTCTAGCCTTGCACAGTTCAAGAGGAACACACCTGCTGCTTGAGACACGGGGACAACTCAAGTTACGAGAAGGAACTATGAGGCACTAATGAATCCTTGCCCACTCTGAAAGTTGTTGAGCACAAGTTTCCAAGAAACCTCATGGAAAAAAAAATCTGGAGGTGTCATGTTTCTCCTCTTTCTTTTTTTTTTTCTTTATTTCTGTTTAAAATAAATTTTAAATAATCTTTGTAGACAATCAGAGGTCTTGTAGGAGACTCTACCCTCAAAGGTACCTGCTCTCCACCTGTGGGCCTTTCTTATACTAACTCATTGGAACTGATGCACTTTTCCTGTATTTTGCCTTTTTTAATTAGCTGCTTGTTCTTAAACAAAGATTTAAATGCATATTGTGTTGTGTCCCTTCTGCTTGTTGTTTTATCTTTCTTTAACTTTTAAAAAAAAAATATATATATGCAGTGAGACTGAAGTACTACATGGAAGAGAATCATGCACAAGAAAATATGCCTATTAAGTCCCACCATTGTTTGAGCAGGTGTAACAATTTAATCAGAGGATTTTTTTAAAAATATTTTGGATGGATATTTTGCTTGTTTTGTCTGTAAATAGTGTACATAAGTTTGTGGTATATGACAGTTTTAAGTGGTTGTAAGAAAATTAAAAAAGATACATAAACTGTTTGTGGTGGCTTTGGTCTTAATATAACGATAAATACTGCTGCTTACCATGAGCAATTTTCCATCTTACAAAAGTGTGGGGAAAACTGTATAGCGTGTTCCATTACTTGCATAAAAGGTAAATGCAGACCATGTAAAATACCACTTGCACAGGCTTCATGTTAAGAGTTTGATTGGGTTGTATGGCGTTCTGTCAAATGCAGGAGCCCTATTTATCTAAGCCCTTCTTCTAAGGTACCAGATTTTGTTTCACAGGGTGCTGAAGCTAATATACAGGAGCTGAGGACAGAACCTATGAATCAGGGTAATTTTCTTTTACTGCTTTCTTTGAACATAAGGAGCTGCTTGGTACAATCTGAAGCAAACCTTGCAGATGCTGCTGCTCCTTATGGATGGTTTTGTAAAGGTTTACACTATCCCAGCAAGTCAAAATTTTTAAAAGAGCTGGATTTGCTTTTTCTGACTAACATGAGGGTCCACAGGATGTTTCAGAAACAGGTCAGCCTTGTAAAGTTCATGTTTCCTTACTTGGCGTTCCAACAGATTGTACTCATGTGCTCCTCGGCACTTGTTTCTTGGCTGCACTTCAGCTGTCTTGAACTGATTTTATACTGGGTGCAGAAAACACATAGGAGTGGGATGAAACTGATTTGCTTAACACTGTCTTTAAACATGTATAAATACGTAGGATTTAACATAAATCTTTTACTTGCCTTCACAGAGCAGTGTCTATTTGAGAGAAATCTGAAGGTTTATGAATAGCACGTATCAGGAGGCAGTGTCTTCTTGTCTGCCATAGGTTTCAGAAGGGCTTATAGGAGTCAGGAGGAGCTGAAAACCCTTGAGGTATTTTTGGGGAATGAGCTGTTTTAAAGCATGGAATATGGATTCACATGAGGCATAAGCCCTTCAAGTTATGTTTCCAGATTCATGTCTGAAACATAAATTTTGTGTATAAAAAGGATTAGGTAAATCTTTAACCAGTATAAGCGCCCAGGTCAGGTATGTGTGTGGAACGTCTGATGTGCAGCAGCAGCAGTGAAAGCTTAAAATCTGTTCCTGGGCCACAAGTAAATAGGTCAGGTCCACGTTTGAAGTGCAGTGTTTGATGGCTGCCATCCGTGTGTACAAGGGGGAGGAGAAACAACCTACTTCAGTCCTTGCCCTTTCTGTTCCATAACTCTGTTTGCACTCCTGAACTCTTGCTTCTGATGCAGCTCAAAGCAGAGAAGCGTTGACTTGGGGTGCAGAGGCACTGGACAGTGCGTTTTGACTGTGTGCTCGGTAAGTCAGAGAATTGAGAGCATTTCTTTTTCTAGGTGCAACTTCCAGACGTTTATGGTACAGCCTAAATACCAGAGAAATCACTGCTGCGTGGCAATACTGTTTGGCATCGCCTGCCAGGAAGGACAGTCACGTAGGTGGGTTTGTGAGATAGATGCAACAAATGTCATTATTTGAACAACTATTGCTTCATGTGCTCTGCTTAGTTTTCTGATAGACTTAAACATGTTGTGCTTTCTGGGTCATACTTGCTTTCCCTGAATTTGTATTTAGACTTCATTTAGTGAATTCGTTCAGAATTTGATTTAGTGAATTCATATTTAGACTGGGATTTTAATTATTTAAAGAAATTCAAGAAACAGTGTAAGAAAAAACTACAATGCAATGTGACCTAGGCTGATCCCGCACTAAAAATAAGAACCTAAGCTTGAATTCAGTTCTGCGTTGTGCTTAAGAGGGTGTGGCGTGATGGGGCCAGTCAGACTCTCTGGTCTGCAGGTACATTTTCTAAATGAAAGTGCCGTTGTGTTCTGTTTTATCCATTGTGCCATTGGTTGCCCTTTTAAAAGAACAAAGGTTTTTGCTAAAGAATCCAGGTCATAATTTTTTCTTTCTAGTTTGATGTCAAACTTGCCTGACTTGTGGGTCTGAGCTATAGCTGTGGGTAAGCAAAACCTCGGGTGCGTGCGGTTCTGACCCAGGGTTTCGTCTGTTAGGGCCAGGGTGCAACTTAGAAATGCGTTTGGATGCTGGAGCCAAACCGTCTTGTGCAGCTGCTCGGAGCGTTGGACGCTCCGGTGAATGAAGCCGCGGCACCTTAGGCGCTGCCTGGCTCCTGCCGGCTTTTACCTAACGGCAACGGGAAGACTTGGGGAGCGTTAATGCGACCGAAGCCCGGGTTTTGGCTGAAGCCCACGACAGCTCTCCGCTCTCTCCTCCCATAACGGTGCGCGGGAGGACGGCACCCTCCTCTGGTGGCCGATACCGGCCCCCTACCCTTGGCGCC
>NW_009634887.1:0-10655 GCF_000690535.1 Cariama cristata | reverse complement strand
ATGATTAATTTAAAACTGTTATCTGAGGTCATTATTCTACAAGAGGCTTTATACAGGCACATTCAGCAGCCATATATATTCAAGCGTACCTTCATAGATTTCTTTGAAATTTATTCAATCAATATGGACACACGAGGCTGAGCTGATCCCGGAAAATGCTACTGAATGCTTGTGTCAACAGGAGTTTGTTCTTGGACCCACAATGTTCGAAAAGATCTTTGTTTCTAAGTTAATCTTACAATCAGCAACCACCTAAGGAGAAAGAACTGGAACCAGTATTATCTCTGTGGACTATTTAGTTCCTCTGGAGAAAAGAAAATAAACATAGTAAAAAGTGGCACCATATTTAAAGGAAAAAATTGAGCTAAACATCCTTTGCAACGGAACAGTTTCCTATAATTTTGTTCTTTTCCTTACATTTTCAATACCAAAGCTCTGCTTCAACATGCTAGAAATTAATTTCTCCTTAAAATACCTGATCTAACCTTACAGAGCAAGTTACCACAGACAAAGGCTCTTGGGATTCAATTGTTCTTGGGGACAAAACTCAGCTGACTCCATGCATCATTTTCTTGACAGTGAAGGTACACATGATGCCTTGTCCTCAAGAATAGGATCATTTTCTGGACGACCAAAACACTGCAACAAACTCAGTGCTACACACAGATTCATTGATCTGGATTCAGTTGATAAACCCATTTTAACATCTAAGTTAAGCACTTGGTTTAGACTCAAACAGATTCTTTCATTCTCTGCCTTCTTTGATCCCAAGTATCCTCTAGCTACTAACCTTGAAGGTAGCATATAGATTAAATTCAGAATTATATACTTAAATAAGTTGCTGTTAGCAAAGTGTTATCGTGTGACACTTGAGTCTATGAATTCTTTCAGTTGTCAATGACAGCTCAGTGATAAAGTTCCCTCTCAGCCATAACTCTAATGCACCTTATTTTCCCATTTGCTTTTATGTTTAACAAAATGTCATACAGATACAAAGAAATAGGAATACATTGCATCAAATATTATTCAAACTAGCATTTTCTTAATAATGACACAGACAAGATATGTATTTGTTTCTTTGGAAAGATACAAGAAAAAATCTCAACGAACTATCTTGTTTGTCTTGAAGCTTAGACCCCTAGAACAGCCTGCATACTGAGATTCCTTCCCACCCTGTTATTTCCAGCTCTACAATAATGTATACATTCATATTCTAAAATTTTTTATACCCCATTTTGACTGTCTTTCATTTTAAGCAGTTTTTTTCCTCCAGTAACATCCCTCTGATCAGAAAGGTTAAAGAATCAGGAGCTTTTTTTAAAGCTGGTGTCTAGGACCTCACAGAAAGCATGCAAGAGGCCTATTAACTAAGGTAACTGCCGCAGAAAAGTGTGTTATGCTGCCTCAGCATCATCCAGCTGACCCAAAAAAAAGTTGTTTGTTAAGCCATCTAAGCTCCGTGTAAATTATGACAATAAAAGACTAAGTTGAATCACATTTAAGACAGAAGTTTAAGCATATTTTTCTTCCCTCTGAAAAAGAAGTAGAAGAAAAAAAAAGGAGTAAAGAGAAGAATATCAATATTCAGTAGCTCATAACACAGGCAACATAGTCAGTACTGTGTGAAGCACTGCAATGAAGGTGCAGAACTCCTAGTTCTTTACTGTTAAGAATAATGCCAGGGATTCCTAAAAAATTTTAAAAAGAAAAAAGAAAAAAGAAAAGGCAATAATATCATTCTCTGCCAGAAAAAACAAGAAACATCAATAATCAAGATATGTTACATAGTTCAGGGTACAATAAATATTTTCTTTGAACAAATCTGTCAAGCCCACATCACAGATTTTTATGTAGCATAGAAGAAATACTATACGCACACAAATGATTTCTTTCAACAGGCCATTTATTAAAGTGGGTCAATAATCCCATTTATTGCTTACTGTTCCTCAACCTCTCTAAAGAATTTAAGCGCTCGTCTTAGTGTTCAACACACACACTCATGCATGCAAGATACCTACAAGCATAGCAGAAAAAAAATCCAGATTCCCTGACAACTCAACTGCCTTAGTCAGGAGTTTTCTTTCTCTGTTCTATGCTCACATGTACGCACCCAGAAAAGGCTCTCTTTTGGTAACACCACAGAATAAATAGGGATATACTTGCCCCATTTCCAGATGAACCTTAAGGCTGCTTAAGGAAGTCAGCTATGCTTCATTTGCCATGCTGTCCAGCCTATGAGTTCAAAGTAATATCACACCTTCTCAAAGATTTTAAGAATATGAGCTTATTACAGCATGGAAAAATTCAGGTATTATGGAGGAAAGTACAACAGAAAAACTCTTAACAAAATAAAGCAATTTATAAATGAATCATTCAGCAGTATTCATACTCTGATACCTTCTCCTGGAGACAGCCTTCCCTCTGGAATACTGACAGACACACAATTGCATGAAAAGACGGAGCTTTATAATTTCAAACAGCTGTTATTAAAAGCACGAATAAAAGTAATAAACCTACATAATTTGTAATTTTAATGTTTCCAAAACACATCTATATTTTAATCCCACCATATTATTACTGCTATGAGATGGATAAGCTATGACAGGATACAAGCAGGAGGGATGTGTTCCAGCTGGCACTCCAATTACTCAATTGGTATTCCAATATTGTATTTAAGAGCTCTAATGTTCATCATAGAAACACAGAGTCAAACCAAGTTGAAGTTGCAGACCTAGAGAAGCCTTGTCCACCTCTACTGCTGGCTACCGCAGATCTACCTTTACCTCCTGTATCTCAAACTACACACTGCCCCCCATTTCTTGTGCTAGTTCTGGTCATCCGACCCTTTCCTAAGCCTTTTCAACTCACTGGGCTGGTAGAAAGGCTAGTGTGGGCCCCTGGTCCTGATTTTTTTTTTTCACTAGCTTTAACTCAGTCGTTACATCAGTACATAGAATGACATGGTAACAAATCCCATTACCCATGTTCTTCTCTCACTGGAAAAAGGATAAAAACAGCAGTAACCTCTTAAACCAGCATTTAAATACTAGAACTAGAAAAGTGAAACTAAAGAGGTTTTACTCTTCAAGAAGCAGCATAGGCAGTGTCCAAACTAGGTATTGGTTACTGGAAGCTCTCAGAATTGTAGAGAATCTTATACTCCAAAAAAATAACAAAACCTGAGTATTCTACTTTTAAGTAAGCATACACACACAGAATCCAATTAAAATGGAAAAGGGCTTTGCTTAACACACAGGAAATAAGTATATGAATCTGAAAATCAAACCATTGGTACCCCTAGAGTAATAAGAATTTATTTAACAAAAAGAAATTAAGTTAATGAGTGGTCTAAACCGACTGACAAGATTTATTCGTTTATTTGGCATCAATGCCCAAAGAGCAGCCAAAAGAGGTGGCTGGAAGAAGAGATACATATGTTCTCTTTGACACTGGTTCCAGCCTATTAACAGCACTGAAAACATACGCTGCTCCTCACTCATGCTTATCAAAACACTCTCCTTACACAGTTGCAGTCCTACAAAAAGAAAGAAATCCACAAAGATCTGATTTTTATATTAAAAGCCTAATTATGTGGACAAAATTACTTTTGGCAAGTACTCTGGGCTTCCAGCACTTAAAGTACTGGAACAAACTGACAGCTTCAGAATTTGTTATTCCACTCAAAAATATATTACATCCTTCTTCAGTGATAAATAATTTGGTTTTGATTATTGAGGGTAGGGTAGGTCTTGGGCTTATGTGACTTTTCGGAGAGAGGAAGAAGATTTTTCTGTATTATTTCTCAAAGTATTCTGTTCATTATGCTTCATACTATATTTTTCTCTGTCCCCCTCTCCAAGTTAAACTTGGTGATGCAATATCATACTTCCAATTTTTGTACTACGAAATCTATGACTGAGTACAGGTAAGGTGTGAGGACACTGATTATCAGCTCCTCTCCACTACCACCTTTTTACCAAACATGTTACTAAACCAAACCCCATCCCTCTGTGGTAAACATCACTTCACAGTGAACTGTTGCCTTTACAGATGTATGTGTATATATGTATTTACATGTGTGTAGCAACCATGCGTCTATACGGCAATTCAACTTGAATAATCTCACAGAGACAGGAATAAGCTCTCCTTCATACCTATATGTGCAATATTGGTTGTCACTAGGGATGAAATCCCATACTTCCTCAGATGAATAGTTTCTAAAGCTTCAGCTGTTGAAAGATTTGTATATTCAAAGGAAATTACAGGAAGGATATTTTGGGCTGGAAGGAGAGCAAAACATATCAAGCCCTACATAAGCTATGCAGATACAAGCCATATGGAAGAGAGAAATTTTAGTGCCTTGTCAAGATCTATAGTTTTCCAAATAGAGCAGAAAATGTTTAAACATTAACAACCAGACATTTGAAACAAATGGCGTTGGACAAAGCCTCCCCTGACTGTAAATATTTGAACTATTTCCAGATAAGGAACATACTCATCTAATCAGGTTAGAAGTACAGATTCCAGCTGCTGCAGAATATGTAGGTCCCTCAGCAACCTGCAGTTTTTGCCTTTTGAGTTAGACTTTGCCTCAAGTTCAACAGGACTATTTGGAAGGACAGTGGTGCTCAGCATGAGTAAAGGTAACAGTTCAGACAACAACTTCATTTCACTGCTCAAGATGGAGAAGCTACTATAACTGCATTAAAATCCATGGACAGTTGAACTATCATCCTATCTTTACAAAAAATATTGTAATATACACAGCACACTGTTTTATCAGTCCTTTGTTATTCATATGACATAATAAAATGAAGTTAGTGATTTTGCTTTTTTCCTAAGACAGCACATTATACCAAGTCAGAATTAAACCAGTGGCGCAGTAGCCCAAATACTGGGTAAACGAAACATTCTAACAGGATCTTGAACAAGATGCTTCTTAAGAAGCTGATGTGTTCTAGCTGAAACTTAAGGACATAACTACAGTCTCTGCGTCCTCTTTCAGCAGGTAAATGGAGATACACAATACTTCATCTTTTTGACTTGCTATTTTACGCACAGATTTAACATTTAAATGACTGCTAGTGCCCAGTAGGTAGATTTCAGTAAAGCATTAGGGCTGCTATTGTCAATGTAGTCACCATCATATGCAATGTATTACAGCATTATACACCTAAAAAGTTGTGCTGAAGCATGCTTTCATCCATCGAAACTGGAATTTTGGCTATTGGATGTTTCATTAGAAAGTAATATATAAACGTCTAATTCCATGAAAAAAGTTTGAAGGATTTCAATTATTTGCTCTTAAAAAACTGTGCTAGAAATTGTCCAAATTACAAAGAGAAATATTACTATAAGACTAATACACGACACCCAAATCCATAATATACACCTATACGAGACAGTCTAGCAGCACTTTATCAGCCAAAGAATTTGCATGTTCAAAATTGCTAAGGCAGGCAGAATGTAACGCCTGACAAGAGCTGACAGGCAAGGGATTAACAAGAATAGAGAGAAGTAATTCCACCATAGGTTTTACCTGCAACTGACACAGGTAGAAGCATTTAATGAATTATTCCAAAGAGATGAGAGTGACAGAGTCCTCCACCTGTCTCACATCAGCTCAGGCACTGTTTGATAGCTCTTGGCACCTGGTAGCATCCTGGATAAATCCTAGATGGGATTGCTGTATTACTTCCTTAGAAGCAGGAATTAGTTCTAAGCAGGTGAAATGCAGGGTGACTTCAGTCCCTCGCAGTGGGATCTTGATATTGAATATGGATATAAACCCATATAACTAACAAGACTTTGTATTACATCGTTATACTTCTTTCTCAGGACAATGGAGAAACAATTACACAACTTGAACAAGAATATATAACAATCCCTTTCCAAGGAGTCCAAGCACTCTGACTCGCTGGTATTATCCCTTCCTTGGAGGATCACCCACCCTCTCATTCCCCTGGCTATCTGTGTGTGTTACTGAATATTCATTTTGTGATTCATGGACCACAGCAGGTTTTAGTTTGCCTCTGGATCAGAGATAAAGTTTCTGAATAGAGCTTTGTAGCTTGGAGTGTTTAGTTTTCCTGTAACATCATTACTGAGCTAGCTACACACATCCTAGGACATCAATTCCAGATACCCTGCCAAAGATCAGATGAGATCCAAAGGACTGCATTCATTAGCTGCCAAAAAAAATGCTGGGGGGAAGGGATAGAAAATTGCCTACATCTGTGACAGTGAAAAAAAGAAATACAACATAGTTAAATATGAAAATACAAGCAAATATTTACACAAGTTAAAAATGAGCATAGCAAACCAGATTTTATTTTCAAAACACAAATAAGTTTGCTGAATATTAAAGAGAACATATTTTCAAACAAAGTCCTACAAAAGCACTAAAAATATTTTCACTTGATGTTTAGGTAACATTTTTGTTTGCTTACTTCTGTACTGCGGTCTCATAGTTCTCTCCCTGGAAGAATGTGAGCTGCTTCTCTTGATTGTTCCATTATAGTGCCTGAATATTCTGTACTCTCTACAGATGGAACTGTATATTAACAGAGTTGGTTTTGTACAAACAGCTCAATCAATGTAACACAAGGATTAATCACCATATGCCTGATTTCCCATAAATGCTGGGGAGAAAAACAGGGGCTTGCAACAAGACCCCTTGCAGCTCTCATAGGAGCTGTGTGTTTTTCAACATCTTAATATACTTGGGCCTTCAATGGAGTAGAAAACATTTCATCTTTTTACTGGTCGGCATCCACCTAAGCATCCTGGCAGCAGTATAAAAGGAGTTGGGGCAGTAACCTGCTTCCTGGCATTGATTTTACTTATGTTCATCGTGCACGTTAAAACACTCACTCCCCTTTTCAAAGCAGTCTTATTCTAAAGATGCTTTATTTTACAGCTTCCCGCTCAGAGGGAACATTTGATTACTGCATGCATGTCTATACTGCTCCTCTAGCAGCTGTTCAATCCATACTGCTAACTGTATAGCAACGTAGGTAGATCTATGCTGTTAGTGCTTCAGAAAGAATTGTGATTACAGGAATGGCTGTACATTAAGGCAACATACATTAAGATCCTTATCTGACTGAAGTGTGAATTATTAAAAATACACAAATATAACGGCTTTCCCCTCCATTCCATGTACCTTTGTAAGGTTAATCTGAGACATGTAACCTCATCAATAATACAATTCCTGGAATTGGAAATAGAAGCACAACAATGCCGATAAATGCAAAGCAGTCAATTCCATTTTCTAGACTTTGTTGCTAGCACATTGTTAACTAATACAATATTATCTTCTTAAAATAGTGTTTGTGATTTTAAATACACACATAAAGTTTGAGCGTAAGGTTTTTTTCAGTAAGAAGAGGCCAGTCTTATTCATTGCTCTTTAGATCATATTTACAATTCAAATTTTTCTCCTAAGTTATTTTAACTTTATATAAACTCTTCAAAAGTAGCTTTGAAAGCCATATGTAATAGTGAGAGGGGTAGAACACAGAAACTTTATTTTAAGTTGTTACTTAATGAAAGTTTAATTCATAGAGTAGATCCAATACTTTAGAAAGTAAATAACAAAACAGTTTAAAAAGAGAACATAGACACAGAATTCGTAAGTTTGTTTCCCTAATGGTTTTCATGTAAGTTAAATAATTGCTTATCATTATGTTTGAAAACTAACAGATAATTTATTTTTATTGCAAAATAATTTATTATTAAATATGTTTTATTTAGTACTAAAATTTTAAAACATACAAAAGCATTTAGAAAACACATGCCTTATATTAGAAGCAAGAGGGGACCTTCTCAATTAAAAGAAAGTTAAGGATTTAAAAGAATAGGTAAAACTCTTTCAGTATCAACCAAGTCACAGGAACTGCCCACCCTTGGAACAGAAACAGGTGTAGTTGCACAGCTCCCTTGCAAGCCCTTTCTGAGCCCTGTGTTGACAGCACTTTACTTCCTCTCCTGCAGACCATCAGCTCTGACCACACAAGCAAGTACAAACAGACAGTGATTTCTTTCCATATTCATCATAATCCTACACATCAGTAAGGGTAACTCTGGTGTAGGACTGCATACTGATACAGGAGTGCCATAAAGCGTCACAGCCTTACCTCAAAGCTCATTCTGAGAAACAGGAAGAAAAAGTGAAAGGGATCTTTCAGCTGCTGCGTCCTTGAGCTAAGATAAAAAGGGACTCTTGAAACTATGTATAAGGTTCTCCAAAGGCAGAGCCAATGCTACCCAAACACGTGGTGGCTTGGACTGCATTTCAGAAGAAACTCTGTAGAGTAGAACATCCACCCGAATGACCCTCCAGAACAGCTTTATTTCCTCCCACTCTCCCTCAGACCCAGTTACTTCACTTAGGTATATGAGCTCAATAAATTTTCCTGCCTCAGAAAGAGAATGTAACAGGGAGCCCTGCTAACCACAAAAGTCTACATAATTAAGCTCTAGCTTCCTATTTTACAAATCATCTTTGACAATCCTTAATAGCTACTTAGCAGAATAACAGCATAAATATTACTTTTATAAATAGGAACGATCTATTTAATACCTTTTTCTTTATTAAGGCATTTAAAATAATTATAGAGGAAATAAAATTTCCCTAGTTCAAAGCCATACATGCAGCTTGCACTCTTGAAGAGTTTGCCTCACTTAGACTATAAAATACAGAAGAGACCTGAAGGATCTGTCCTCTGACAACCACAGGCCATACTCCAGCCACTTGAGCTGAGCCAAGCCTTAAAATTTCACAAGGAAGTTTGGACTCCAAAAGGCGAATGCATGAAGCACTCTCCAAAGCACGTACTGAAAGGTGGAACTGAGTCAAAATCAGAAGAAAATTTTTGAAGGAAGTAATTTCCTAGTACATTATAAAGCCATGAAATAGTTTTAAATGGGATACCAGGGTATGAAAAGGTGCAGTATGACACTGGCAAGCAAACAGGAAAGTTTGCGTTCAAACATCTGTTTCCTCAAGCCCTCAGAGGGTTCTGCACGCCTTCACATCAACACGAGCACGGTGGCCACACCGCTGACAGCTGCTCTGAATATGAGCGGCCAGGGGCAGGCAGCGACTTTTACATTCTCAACTACCGAGCTCCTCTTTCAGTTACCTGCTTGTCTCGACGGATACGAACCACTTTGTAACTTCACCTCAGGCAAATACGGAGTGGTACGTACCACGCTCCTCTGAGAATCCCACTCCATTCAGCTCCTGCCACCTCTCGTTTAGCACTTTGGTGAATACACTCTTTTACAAGGCTGTCCATTTGCTCGAGGCCTGAGGGCAATTTTAGTTTTAGACATCAGTGAGGGGTAAAAAAGCCTCTGCACCGAGCAGGATCCTTTCCACGTTAGGAACTATAGGCCAATCTAACTAAGAGAACGATGATTTTTCCCTCATAGGAATTTCACCTCTGAAATAGCTACACAAAGAAAAAGATTTTCAGGGGGACAAAACCTCAACTCTACCTATAAAAATATTCTGGAGAGAGTCCTGAAATATCTACATATATTTACATAGACATGTACAGATTCACTCCTTAAGTGTCTTGTGTAAAGGCAGCAAAATAACTCAATTCTCTATGTATTTTTAGTTGCCAAAAATGTGGTGAATATGTACTTATTTGCATGATATTCATTGCTCTCTTCTCTCATGCCCTTGCTCTGAGAAAATTGAAACTTGTATTAATTAAGAAAAGTTCATTAGTTCAACAGATTCATTAACCTTTTTTGGGAAATGTACACTGAACATCAAATTAATCAGCTTCCTGAAATCAAGTCACAATTTATCTCCCTGTGTATTATTTTTAAAAAATACTTTTCAATATAGATGTGCATAAACCCAGCATACATCATTTTGGGGAATACTTATTTCCTACTATAATCCCCTAATGGTCAGCTTTCACATAAAAATACAGTTTTTACCTTATTTAGACAAAAGACCAATTTAAGAAATCACCTGGGATTTCAAATCTGGATTCAGACATTATTAATTTAGAAGTATTAGGCTGTGCCCTCCTCTGACTCCGGCAGTGCCCACTGAAGAAGATGTCTTTCCACCAAATTAGCCCAATCCCCACTGATAAATCCCCTCCAGACCCATGTGTTTCTTAATCACCTTCAGCCAAATTAGTTCATTTATTTTAAGCTCAGTTTTTACCTACCAGGACTTTACGAAACAATTTCATTTTACTTGGAAGGGCACACCTGAGGCTGTGACTATGTCAGGCCTATTTTGTTCTGGCACTTTTTGGTTGTAGCTCCAATGAAGCTATAGCACATCAGAACGGTCAGGCTGGTGATTACTGAGGTTGCCCACCAGTCCCTCAGGTATCTTATTTATATTTGTTTATCAAGATGCCACCAGATGTTAATCATTCTGATTCAACTTTTTTATGGCCATTTCAATTTAGTTCATTACTCAAAAAAGTATGAAAAGTAGATTATTTTGACTGTGTTAAAATCTTATAATATATTTTACTAGAAATTTTCTTCCAGTTCCAGAGTTAAGGACATGAGCTTGTGCCAGCAATCTGCTATTTGTCATGCATGTGAAAAGCTGATCATACTGGATGTCGTGGTTTAACCCTGGCCAGCAACTAAGTACCACGCAGCCGCTT
>NW_009634886.1:0-11296 GCF_000690535.1 Cariama cristata | reverse complement strand
ATATTATATTATATTACATTATATTATATTATTTATAATACTGTTCTACCAATGAGCTTTACTGATCAAGATCCCACTGTGCAGGGCATTGTACAAATGCAAACCAAGAAGGTAGCAAGATCAGTTCATTTCAGCTACCTGAACTATCTAATTGTTTAAATTAGCTGGTATGATGTTAAATTATTTCTTAGGATATTTCAGGAACAACTGATGATTTTATTCAATAAATGCTGTATGTATGTACTGTTCCACACTGCACTGTAATTACAGTATAAAAATTGATTGACTTGTGACAGCACTTATTACAGTCATTTGTGTAGAATTTCACATTCATTCTTTTAGCTTTCAATCATGTTGCTCTTCAAACGGGGTGGCAGAGGCTAGCAGAATTCTAGTAAAAACGTGAAAGCTAGTACCAGCTTTCTGTAGGTTTGTACATACACATAGTCTCACAGAAAAGGATGACAACTTTCAGTTCAATAGCTTTCTGTTTAAAATCCCCCAGTGTCAATCCCCAAATAAAATTATTCGTATATCATCAAAGGCCTGGATATTGCCTAAGGCAATGAACTGAAGTGATCATAAAGCCAGTAAATTAAATAACCTCTTTATCAAAAGTTGTGGGTTTTTTTTAAACTACCTCCTCAGAATAAGAAGGGCAAATCAGGTGAAAAAATACTGGCAGATAATGAATGAATGAGATAATACTTGTTCCTACATTCAAGCTCATCTTTTTCTGTATTGGCACTAAAGGAGTCCTCCTTTGTTCAGTGATTATTTCATAAAGCTCTTATTTTCTGCAGCCTGAACTTGGGGCCCAGTGAAAGAATAAAGTCAGGGTCCAGGAATGGGCCTGTCAGAGAAGAAAACTTCTCTCCTGTGCCATCCAGCAGATGCGTAGCTACTTAGACCTTCTTGTCTAGATGTCTTAATACAGAGAGAAGGCCTAGAGTTAGCTTATACACTCAGCTGATGTGGATGGGTGGTCTGCTCCCATGAATGTCCTCTACAGTTCTTCTACCTTTAGTAGTGACTTCCATACCTGGGGATGTGGAGCTGAATATAGTCCAAAATAATTCGCCATTTTAAGCTCCACTTTTCTACACAGATTTGATCTTAAATAGGGCTGGAAATAAGAAATTAAGAGATTTATGCATTTAACTACACCCTGCGTTCGTTGTAGCTGAGGTGACATTGAATGACTTTTGTGAAATGAGCCAAGAGAGAATTGCATTATAGCTTAGTAAATATGAAAACGGTGAGTCAAGGCGCTGATACCATCATTCCTCTGTGATTCCCCCATCTCTATCATTGCTAAAAGACAGCAAGGAGTTTTGGCTTTTATTGCAGAGTTACAGGGGCAAATGGCAGAGTGCCGCCATGACGCAGTCTTGGCATGAACACACATAGACAGCAAGGAAGCTGTATTTCGTTCTCTGATGATAGTTGGTTTCTGTCTTCGTTGGGAAACATTGCATTAGATACTGATCATTTTAAAAATAACTTGAAAGAGGCGTGATATGTTTTTCAGTCCATGACCTGGAATAATATTGTCTTTTATGTGTTGTTTAGGTCTGGGTTTAGCATTCAATTTACAGCCTGCCTTGACCATGATTGGCAAGTATTTCTATAAGAAGCGTCCCATTGCTAATGGATTGGCCATGGCTGGAAGTCCAGTGTTTCTGAGCACATTGGCACCTCTCAATCAATTCCTCTTTAATGCGTTTGGCTGGAAAGGAAGCTTTCTCATTCTGGGAGGACTTCTTTTGAACTGCTGTGTGGCTGGGTCACTTATGAGACCTGTTGGACCGAAAACAATCCCTCCTGTGAAGAAAGATGTTGAAAAAGGCACAGGAGATTCTACCTTGCACAAAAACAACAAGAAGTCTTTTTGGCAAACTATTAATAAATATCTAGATCTGTCCCTCTTCAAACACAGAGGGTTTCTGATCTATTTATCAGGAAATGTCATTATGTTTATCGGTTTCTTTGCTCCAATAGTATTCTTGGCTCCTTATGCCAAGCACAAGGGAATTGATGAATATTCTGCTGCTTTTTTGCTATCTATCTTAGCCTTTGTAGACATGTTTGCTAGGCCTTCAATGGGACTTGTAGCAAACTCCAAGTTTATCCGGCCAAAGATTCAGTACTTTTTTAGTTTTGCCGTTTTGTACAATGGCATCTGTCATATCTTGTGCCCTCTGGCAACAAATTACACTGGCTTGGTGATATATGCTGTATTTTTTGGGTTTGCCTTCGGAATGGTTAGCAGCGTTCTTTTTGAGACATTGATGGACCTCGTTGGGGCTGCCAGATTTTCCAGTGCTGTTGGACTTGTCACCATTGTGGAATGTTGCCCTGTCCTCATAGGCCCTCCTCTAGGAGGTAAGAATCGCTTTTATTCCATTTTTTCAGACATTACAGCATGATCTTACAATTTAGCATTGAATTAATATAAACATTGTGCTTAATGTTATTGAATGTTTTCACTGTGACTAGGAATGTACTGTAGCAGCAGTGCATTGCACCAATTTTCTTTGGCCTTTACAGCTGCAGATCCGCATGAGAATCTAAAGGCATGCATTGAGTGCATGCGCAGTATCTCTACTGGCCCGTAAATCCAGGTGATAAACGTATGTTCTCCTGATAGCACGTACTGCTAATTTTGCAGCCTTGATTTGTGTGTATTCAGCTCCAGTTTGCTCTTTGCCAAAGCAGTTCTTACTCTCTTGAATTGGTCGAATCCGCTGGTAAGTTTTTATGAAGATCTCACAGAGTGGTTTAGAGTTTCTGTAACCTAGTGGCAGCTAGAGGAGCACTCACTTAAATTTAAAATAACATCTTTAGTTTGTCTAAACAGAGACGATTGGCATTTCTAGAGAGAAGAAACCAGGAGAGAGGTGCCAGAAAGGACACGGATACGCTCAGCAGCCTAGGCAGGGTGCGTGCATGGTGGGATTCCAGGGCGATGCCATGGAGCGTTGCACCCTGGCATGATTTCAGACCACAGCCCTGCTCACAGCCGGTCCTTTAGCCTGTTTCTATAGCCAACACGTATGTGTAGGGCAATTCAGAGTGAGAACTGACTGAAAGGTGATAATGTTGCCAACTTCTCTCTTATGAATGTGAGGGGAGCTTAAAGGGAGCTTAGGTGTATAGCTTGGACTATATTCCTAACTTTTGGGTTTCTAGCACCAAAAATGATGAAGAGTCATATCAAAAGTATTTTCTGTTTGTTAACTTTTTAGTCAGTATTTAGTAATGCTATTAGTAAGTTTTATAACCTTAAGGTTTTTGATGATAAAAGAGACTAAAATAGATGTTCAAATATTATTGAAAAGTATTGGTTAGATGTACCTGTGTGTGTTGCAGTATAAACCCAACAATAGGAAAATATAAAGATAGTGAGATTACCAGGCTTGTGAACGTACACTATACCCACATAAACAGTGCCACCGAAGTCAGTAAGATTATGTGTGCCTAAAACCATCTATACATATCGAAATATTTTAAGGATTACTGTCAGTATTTCTATGAAACTAGCATTGTCGAGTGAAATTTTAAATATACCAGAACAATTTCACTCACTTCAGTGCAATATTTGTACAAGTAAATGTTTAATAGTCCTCAAAATATTCCATATTTCCCTTATCTTTTAACATTCAAATTCATTTTGGTAATGGCAGAACAAGATGTATTCTCACACAGACTCTTCCTATGCCACCTAGCGGGGACTGAGCCTGGGACCGCTGGGGTCCAGCCTTCTGAAATCGATGTGAATATTAACTCTACAGATACTAGATCTAATATTTATGGAGCAATAGCATGTGCAGCTGTTTGTTTTTCAGTATATTAGCTTTGCAGGAGTTTTGAAAAGCATGTGTTTGTGCTATAACTGTGTGAATAATTGATTTGTCTTGTTAAATAAAGACAACAAAGGGGATGAACACATGGAAAAGCTGAATTCCAGTTTTGACTAGTTCATATCCTTTAAATATTATGCTGAAGTAATGTTAATGCAGAATTTCATTTTTAATCATCAATTTTATGAGACCGCTCATCGATAAAAACCAGTAAATTGTACTGTTTACACTAATAGGTGAATTATACTCTTGCAGTGCTATTTGAGTTTTTCCTAATACTAGGCTTGTGAAATAAAGAAAAGACCAAAACAATTTGATGGCTTGTAAATGTGTATCAGGTGAATAGGCTGGCATTATGGCTTCAACCCAGTAAAAGCATCTAAATAGGTACTAAATGGAAGTGTGCAGGTTACCCTCTGAATTTCAATGATAGGGTAGCAGAGTTCAGAGCTAAATACTTGGATGCGTACAAATGTTGATTTGAGGTTTGGGAAAAGTGAGAAAGAATGGCTCATAAAGTGGAAGAACAGTTACATTTTATTTTCCTTGTCATGACCAAATTAATCTCAGAGGTGTGGATATAATTTTTAAGTACAGGCTTTGTAGTTTAAAACTCAGCAATTGAGCATGACAGCTGAAGGGACAAACCTTTCTATCTCTTTCACCAGTCACAGGAAGGTAAAAATGAAAAGCAGGCAGTTGATGCACAGTGACAGCAGCCTAAAAAGGCACACACCTCTTCATCCTATTGTCTGTATGCAGCCTCCGTGAGTGTCAGACAGTCACTCCAAAACAATAGGAAACAAAATTAGGAGGTGAATAAAATAATAAGGCAATGAAAGAATGAAAATGAAAGAACTAAAAAACTTGTCTGTCATTAGTCGTTAAGCTTTACTTACTTTGCTCTTCAATATTTTATCACTGTCAGTGATTCCAATGACAATTCCTAGCTTGACTAATACAGGTTTCGTTAGAGTTCCACTATATATGTTAGACAATTTGAACATGTTGAAAATGGTTTTCTGCTCTAACTTCGAAACCAAACAATAAATAGATATTTTTGGGAAAGACCTGGATTGTGTTGGGTATCCTATTCTAAAGACTCTTTTTCTCTCTTCTTATCTTTGTGTTTCAGGTTGGTTAGTGGATGTTACTGGTGAATATCAGTACATGTATTTCGTCTGCGGTGTGATTGTGATTGTGGCCAGTATCTGGTTGTTCATTGGCAATGCCATTAACTACAGGCTTTTGGCAAAAGAAAAGAAGTTAGAAGATGAGAAGCAGAAAGCACAAAAGAATGCTGACTCAAAGGAATCGGAACCATTAACAAACAATGAGAACGAAGATGCTGCCATCAGAGCTGATAAAGCTCTTGAAGATCCTTCAGAAAGAGAAACCAATATTTAATCTGCAATATAGCTCAGAAGGCAACATTTATGACTTCCATTAGAAATATGTCTTCAAGACATAGGCCAGGTTTTGTGGTAATAATGGTCAGTCACAGTATTGGATGGGAACAGATTTTTGGCCCGTGGCAAGACTCTAAGTTAAATTACTATCTACAGTTTATTTATTTCAGTGATACAAAATTGAGATTACAGAGGTAGTGACTCCATGCAAGTAAGTCCATCAAACTATGATTCTGGATGATCAAGAGTCAGGTAACCAGACTATACAGCCTTCCAATGACAAACAGTTTTGTTTCAAAAGTATATCTAATGCAAAAGTATCTCCTACTCTTATTTGGGAAGATACTTTTTGTTCATCTTTAGAGTATTGTTAACGTCTGTTGGAATAATCTGCCCAAACTGTACTTACTGCTAATATTAAAAAGAATATAAGCTCAAAGATTTTTTTCAAAAGAGACAGAGTACCTGAGTGAAGCACACGGAAACTTTTTTCTCTTTCGTATGCCCACCAGATCAAAAATATACGTTATGTCTGTATAAGCAATTATAATATGGATGTAAAAGTTAAGGCTAGAAGATGAACAATTGGTGGGCACCATCTCTCAAATACAATAAACAGCTGAATTACAATATATTCCAGAAGTCATTTCCTCCTGTGATAGCTGACTACGTTGTACTTCAACATATACATTTGAACACGTTCAGACCTCACTAATTCAAACTAAGCTAAAATCTGCCTGTATATAAAAGGATTTGAAACCAAGATTTACATTGCTAACAAGAATGGCAATTTATTTGATTATGTATTCCTGTATGGCTGAAGGATCTGAATTGGACTGTGAAGCCCTCTTCCTAAAGGGACTAGATTCAGAACCTGCTATGTTAAAAGGATACTTACCCTTGGCTTTTGTGGCCTGAATCAGTTCCATGGCAATGACTTCAAAGTAGATGCTTCGGTTTCTTGGCAAGTCGTTAGTTGTTTGATGGTCTACTGAGAGGAGATTTAAGGTCTAACTTCAGGTCTTTGCAGACAGGTAGCTTTGCACCAGTTCTCGCCTCCCTTTCCCATGTATTTAGTGAAAAGCAACTTCTCTTTTGTAATGCCCGTTCGAGCAAAAATGCTGCAAGGCACATTGACAGTGCCAGCCTGGAAGCTTTGTATTGTCATATCATTTTTGTGCAGGATATTTGGTCTTGTGTCTACAATTTCACACAGACACTCGTATCAATTAAAATGTACACAATTGTTCCTCTTCCTTTAGGCAAAAGAAAGCATAAGTCTACAATTTTACTTTACAAAAATCATTTAGCATTGCACTTCAAAGCTAGAAGTGCAAGTTTCTGAAGGTATTAAGTAAAAATATTTCTGTTCTATTGGTAGTTGGGGAAAGGTGCTATTCGTTTTGGAGATGTGCATATAAATGCCTCAGAAATTGTGAAAATTAAGGGTCTGATTCATAAAATGTTTATGCACTGTTTATGCAGGATACACATACACTCAATTCCAAGAAAAGAATGTAATTCATTTTAGCCCTCTTTTAAATCTCAGAAAGTTACAAAGATATTGGACAGACAGCTATCTGTGTTAAACACACTTGGAAGCGCCAATAACAAAAGAAAAAAAATAATTGTAAGATCTGGCAGGTATGGGAGTGCTTTTTCTTAAGCTGTTTCTTAAGATTAGTGTTCAGTATTACTATTTTCATTCTTCTAAAAATTTTGATAGTGCTTGCATCTGTTTTGTTGGGTTATCAACTTATATACTATGAAGTTCCACAGTAATGCTGAACTTTTTCATTATCTCAGCACTGTTCTCGGGGACAAGCATCATGAATCTACTTGCAGCATGGTACAGAAATTAATACCTACATTTTTCCTAATTATATGCAGGAAAATCAAACATCTTCTACAAATCCTGTTTCATAGGTACATCAGCAACAAAGTATGTACATTTCAGAATTCTGGGAGAAAATATGGATTACATGCTCAGATTTGAGCAGTGAACTGCGTAAAGGAGAATGATTTAGTCCCAGTAGAGCTACAGTTCCTCTCCCAGCCCTTAGCTTCAGAGAAGAAAGAAATACATTGTCCTTCCTTCCTAACCGTAGCCCTGCCGACACCCCATGAGGTAAAAGTATTGTTCTGGTTTTGGCTATACAAACATACAGGGTGAATTGCAGTATCTGTGCAGGTCCTACATGCTCAGAGCCAGAAAGCGATGAGGAGTTTCATAGACGCTAAACTTTCATACAGTGAGGAATACCAGTTATAAATACTGGATTGCGACAGATGAGCTGAAATTTTAGCTAAGGAGTAGTCATCAGGAACATCAGTCTGCTCTTGACAGAAAGTGGTGGAAAGGCAGAGATTATTTGAAAAGAGATGAATATAGAGGCTGAACCAAAATGACGGAGGCAAAATTCTAGGTGCTTATTATCTCTTTGCAAAAAAGAACGTGATTAAGAATACAGGGTAGAAGACAACAAGTGCCAACTTTTGACTTAAGTCTGTTAAAAGTTGCTGTTGAGTAAATAAAGGACTCAGAAAAAAGGTGATTAAAAAAGGCTCTCAGGAACCATGTGAGCGACTTGCCTGTTGCATGCAGGATCATGGAGGTGGATGCAACATGGCATAGGAAATAAGGGACAAACAAGGTTCCGTGAGCAATAGACACACCTGATGACCAGTAACAAAAATTACGTTATTATCTCAGAAGAAATAAAAATTTATATAAACACAACCCTCTGCAGAGATACTGCTCTTTCATCTCTGGTCAGTTATGTCAAAAAATAATAGGAATGAAAGAGCTGCTTTACCACCACTCACCAATGTGTAATTTTTAATCCCATAAGGTAAAATGATGTAGCAGGCAACTGGAGTAATATAAAGTAAGAACTGAGTCAAGTGAAACATTTCCTTACACCTCTTTCATTATTTTTCCTCTTAATACTAGCAACAAAATAAAAACCATCAGAATACTCTTGGTATTACTGAATATTAAAGAAGTTAAAATCCAGAGATGAATGAAGAAAATTGGAACCATATCTATGCAAAAACTGCCTGGAATTAAAAACCTGTGTCTTCCAAATAACAGGTCCTTAAGGGCCAATTGCCTTGTATAGGTAGCTCTTATTTCTAAAAGTAATAAGAATAATAAATTGCCTTGAATCAACTCTACACTGAGCAGCAAAGTAGCAAAATGAGTATAACTTGCCTTCAAACCCCTGAATGTCGCTCTTACTTGCACTGAGCTGTAATTTGTACTGCAAATCATTTCATCATTACATTTCTGCTTTCAGGATAAGACCTGGGTATATACCATCTCTAAATTTCCTCTGGTTTCTTTTAATTACCTCGCCCCCAGCCTGGACGACTGCAGGGTCAGGACTAAGAGATGCCCCTGCCCTGCAATGAAGAAATGTACTCTCAAACTTCAAGACATAGCACATGCATCTGTTCTGCACTATAGAGTTTGTAGTCTGTGTCAGTCAGGGCAAGCAAATCCTTAATTGGTCTTTATCTCATTTATACTCATGTATACTTCATCCTTTTCATTTCTCTGCCACAATGTCACTGAACCTAATTATCATCTTGCTCTTATTTGACCAATCAAGAAAAATAATGCCAAAATTTTAAATTTAGTAGGGAAGGGGATAACATCAATAATATTTTTCCTATTTAACATCCAGGTTAAATTTCAAGTCATTTCAGGAGTACACCTCCAGATACTTTTATCTCTTTAGGATTTTTTGACATCATACTCTCTAGTAGCTGGAGGGTTCTTCTGTATTGCCGTTTCCAACTCCAGAGAAAGACTTCTCACCAATAATTCTCAGTACTTTTTCCAGACCATATCAAAAGTTCACCCCTCCCACCTCTCCCCATTGAACTGTGCTTGCAACTGTTGCCAGTTCTGTATTTCCACTAAATTCACAGAAGCATCTTTTTTATATGAAATCCTGTAGCATAAGTAGTCAGACTACAATCCTTTTACTTCAGGGGTGTGATTTGTGAACTGTTTTGACGGAGTTAGGGAAAGTCTTGTTTTATCTTCAAATAGATTTTTTTTTTAATGATACTATCCTTATGAGAGGAAGTTCAACTTTACTTACTGCTGAAGTGAATCGCAGCAATTTCACTGACATCATGATTCAAAACTCACGTGAATTTTAATAGTCTTTTTGCATATCAGCATCCAGTGTGCTTAAAAAACATTTGGCAGCGTGTAGATGATTGTTCCTCCCAGAGAACTCTTGTTCCTCTTGAAGGTTCCCCACCCCATTCTCCATTTTGATGTAACACAAAGAATTTGGACCTGGCATGTAGTGACTTTTCTTAAACGCTTTCTTGTCATTCTCTTTTTTCAAATGCCTAAGCAACATTTTTCACTTGCCACTTTCAGGTTTGGACGGTTGTGAGAATTAGCGGGGAGGTATTATTCAGATATATAATAAGCTATAGATACCACATGCAGCCAGATTTGGGGCAGCCATCAGGATTTCACTAAACAAAGCCAGTGACCACTTTTATAGATGAACATGCTGTAACTGATACTGACAATTTTGCCTGTAACAAAATTGAATCGAGGGAACTTTTGTTATTTTCTCTATAGATGACTATTTTTCTAATCAAAGAGAGGAATATAAAGGGAATTTTTAAATAATTATTTTCAGAGATGACATATCAATTTTAACAAGGCCCTCTGGATTTTTTTGGGGGGTGGGTGCTTTTCTGATATTTGTGCATATATATATACTGAAAGTGTTTGCATGTATTATCACCTTTTTGATCACAATTTGCATAAGTGTTGCTATATAATTTCAACATAATTTGCATGTTGTTTTGCAGTTCAAATTTTTCTCATCATCTACCTCTCAATTGAAGTATGGAGACTTGCACGACCCTGGAAGAATACTGTTAACAAAAGGCATAATGATAAAACCTGTACAGAATATTAGAAAGTCTCCCAAGTATTTGAAGCTACTTACAGTTCTATTTTTAAGGCAGTGCATATTTATGACCAAATTCTTGGTATCAAATGGCATAGCTTTATTAAGTCTAAGGACTTAACCCATACTGGTGTAGTTTTTACATCACTGAACTGGTATAAAAACTCAACGTGTCATTTAGATATCCAAAGTCTACTGCCCTTTCTGCAAGATGCTAGCCGTCTTTGTCTGTTTGTTTTCTTTCCATTTCTGAGTTAGTGAAATTAAATGGAAACGTTACACAGTTAATACATCCAAACGGTTGTAAAAAGTGTTACAGAACACTTTGCATACCTGGAAAAAAAAGTTTCTTTGGTTTAGAACTAATAGAGAATTTTGGCTTGCTTTCCCTTTTGTGGGGCAGTTGGGGAGATGGTCACAAAATGTTGGATTGGGGCCAAGGAATAATCGTTGTTCTTCATATGTTCTTTACAAAACCAGAGATGATTGTTTCTTCAAAGGTATTCTTCTTTTTAGTCTGCAAACCATTCTTGCCTTCTAGGACCTAGTACAAAGTCCACTGAAGCCAACATAAAAAAACCCTATCAAAGTCAAAGAGCTTTACCAGACATTGGAGGTGATGTGGCTTCAGTGGAGGCTTCAGCCTTATTTTCCCAATATCAAATCTCAGGAGTATCAGATATAACACAGCGAATGCGGGATTTGTTGCAACTGGCAAATTTAGCTATGCCTGCATAATATTCCTAATGAATCAGTCCCTAAATTAACGCACAATATGTATTATTTTAATAGTCTATGTAAATAAATAAAAATCCCCCCACCATAAACTCTGAATGTAGATTATAAAATATAGAGGATGTATTTAAATAAATATCCGAACAAATCTGTTTAACCCCAAAGGAAATTATCTATTTCCTTTCAAGCCTTCCTTCAGCAGTTTATAATTTTCATTTTTCTTATTTCCAGTGAATATGGTTTATGTCTTTTGGGAATGTATATATAGATACATATATAAGGGAATATATATGCATATGTGTGTATGTGTGTATATATGTATTCCCCTATATATAAAACT
>NW_009634885.1:0-1351 GCF_000690535.1 Cariama cristata | reverse complement strand
TGGACCAAACATAACTTTGTTTTCTTAAAGTCAAGCCCCATGTCTAACTGCACGCAGCCCCTTCCTCAAGATGCTATAATGAAACCGAATGTAGGCTGTGCTGATGGTGCAGTCTGTGTGCAGGTAGAAATTTCTGTTGCATTAAATGAAGGTGTATACTACTCTGAACTGTGTTCCTATACATATCATGAGGATGATTGACCAGCCCTTGTCTGGTGTTTGATTTGGGGTTTTCATATTATAAGTAAATTAATGACAAATTAAGCTTTCTGTGAATATAATATATGCAATAGAATGACTGGAAGGAGCCAAGACACTAATTGGGGAAGCCTTTTCATTTTGCAGCATGTATTTTAATAGTAAAATGTACCATTAAATGACTGACATAGCACAAAATAGCAAACTATTTCTGCAGTTTATTTAAATTTGAAAATAATTATTGTTTGAGAATAAAAATTAATTCTCAGTGTTGGTCTCATTCCACATGATCTTCAATAGAATTTGTGGCAATGGAAAGAAATTTAGATCATGCATTTGCTCCAGTTTTAAAAAGTGATTATCAGTGGACAGGACATAAACAGGAAAAGGATAGTTAATTTTTATTTTCTGAATAGTTTGGTGAGGTGAATATATCCCTACTTGTATATTTTTCATTTTTATTTTGTCAGTTTGCCTGAAAGAAAGCACATACTGCTCGTTAGAATCACTGTACAGAGGATTTAAAACTCCAGAGAGTCCTGTTGAATTCAATTTTATGTTGGCATAAATATCTCAATTGTGTTAGTAATTTACATTTAAGGAGAGCTGAAGTCCTTGCCCCCTTTTCCCCTTCTGTCCTTGAATTGATAAATCTGCTTAGTCAGTGTGGAAAATTCAGCAAAGCTAATGATTTTTGATTTCATGTCATTGCTTTTATTCTACTGATTAGATCAAAACGGTGGTCTCGGTCATAAACTACTTGATACACAGGAACAGTTGTAGTATTATACTGGGGGGGGGAGGGGCAGAATTCTTTAGTTTGTGGCAGTAGATAATGTGTGTAAATCCTGAAGCAGCTGTGAACAGGAAATTAATTACACAAGTCTCTGAATTTGGACTTGCCTGTAGAGGAATAAAATTTAGAAGTTGAGTAGAAAATCACTTGACTTTCTAAAGTACAGTGCACTTTTTCTGGAGACAACGTGTAACTAGTCAATTAGAGGAACAGAATATGCTAAAATAAAATTTTCTGATTTATTTATCCTATATTTTCAGAGCTGTAATTTTCATGTCATTAGTAGATATGAAATTACACAGCTATGGATTTATTTTATGTCATTTTTAAAACAGCTGATTTGAGGACACTTTTGGG
>NW_009634884.1:3806-8695 GCF_000690535.1 Cariama cristata | reverse complement strand
TTATTATTATTATTATTATTAAATTTCTATAGAAATATTCTGATTTTAAATTTTTTGAGGACAAGCTTTCTTTATATTTTGTCATTCATACCTGTAATTTTTAGTCAAATCCACGGAGTGTTATCCTAGATTTTTAATGATAACTGTTGTCCTCAGCTAGTCTATAGAAGAATGATGAAATGTATATAATTATATGGTTTATCATAGCATGAATTAATGGTATTCTGGTCCTTTCCTTCATTTTTTAATGGAAGGTTAGGGAAGTTACTCATCTTCCATTACTGAGTAGAAATAGTTTTTAAACCCTAAACCCTTTTCCAGATCTCTTAAAATTTTTTCTGTTCCATGACACCCAAAAAATCTCAATTTAGCTGTTGTTCTGAAAATTCCACTACTATAACACTAACTGTAGTAGGTACCATACCTCCTTTGAGCTGAATTAAATTTTGGTGTACAAACTATTTATAATTTAGCTGGACTTTTTTTTTTTTCCAGGACTTAATGTCTTTTTTTTTTTTTTTTTCATGTAACAGGAGACCCTGATGCAATTAATTTTATTTATGGAGCTCCAGTGGCACAACAGATTTGGAAATCTCTCTTCCAGCATGAAGGAATTCAGTGTCAGGGTCACAAAAACAGCCAGCTTTACTACTTTTTCTATTTTATCTTGACATTCTTACCTAAGTATAAAGTGCCATATATATATGCAGAGCTCACAGTAGCTGGTATAATTTATCAAGGGGTACCTGATGCTATCTTAAACTATTATTGTCCTGAGATTTATTGATCCTTTGACTGGATAGATATGAGGAAAATGGGGAAATAAAAGCATGGCAGCACATTCAGTTTTGCATATTACAGTTCACTTAAGTCCCAGATTTTTACTCTCAGTTAAGGTATTCCTTAACTTCACCAAACTGTAAATAAGACTGTTTATTTTTTGATTTGAAGGTCCATTTGTCTTTCTCCCCTCCTTCCACAGAAATATAAATTCTTGCTAAACTTACTAGCCTTTCTTGCTCGGAATCGGGCTCTTTGAAACAAATAAACACAGTATGTCAGTCTGTAGCCCAGAGCTAAAGCACTTTTCTACCACCGGAGTATATCTGGCAGCTATCTGTGTTTGCTGCTTTCCAATCAGCATCAGCAAATGTAACCACTTAAACATGATCCTACTGTCCAGATCAGTTATATGGATAGAAGGCAGTAGAGATCTATCTTAATCCATGTGGGACCCACTTAATGCTTCCCCTAGAGTGGACATGGTTTCTCTTACTAGTATTGTCTGCTTTCAGTTTCTTATACTCACTCTTTATCTGTTTCAATATCTCACAAAGAGTATTTGTAACCTTCTATCTTAAGCAGGTACCAATTATGTAGATTTAAGCCCAGGCTGTTGAAAATTCAAAGTCATGGCATATGTACGGTCATTTTCAACAATGCTGGTCTTGCCTTGAATTGGAGAGGATGTGAAACAGGCAGCAGTTTTCATTTGCACTTACAACACTGTATATTTCTTAGTGCTCTGGAAAAACACAGAAGTCAGGTTAGCTGCAAAGTACAAACACTCTTTTTGTCATAGATGAGATCTGTATGGAAACAGTGAACATTCTGTTTGCCTACAACCCCGCAGATGCATATGAGCAAAAACTGGATTCTGTCACTATAGCTTAAATCCAGAGTGCAGCATTCTTTGTGATTTTTTTCTAAGTGAGAAACTCACAGGTGGGATTCAGGGTGGGAAAACCTGGCCTTCTGGAAAGTAACCCAGAGTCTGGGTACACCCCAGTCATTCCATGCATTATCAGAAAGACAATTTTGAGTAGGTGCAGGTCTGATGTCTCATACAAAAGATAAACATATGGCCACCTGTCTGCCTAAGTTGTTTGGAAAGGTGCAGGTCCACTGCGGCGCCTGCCACCGTCATTATCTCGCTGGTGACTGTTGTTTTTAGCTGTCTTATAGGGCAGATGCTGTCACACCTCCACTTGTCAGTAAGAAGAACAGAAAACCACAAAAAGAATACCTGACGTATGCTTACTTTCCTCTGCATGATGATTGTTTAGCTCATCTTCTTGTCCCTTTATTGGTACTACCATCAGAAGCTGAAATAGCTAGCGTTATTCTTTTCCTATATAGCTTCTTAAGGGTTTCATGTTCATGTAAATTTAGGTCACATTTCCTATGCGTTCTGTGAAGAACAAGTGAAGACAGGTATTGTATAAAGCTAGGTTTTGGCAAAAGGTATTCCTTTCCTTCCATTTTTTCTTGGAGATACTATAATAAATCTAAACCTTCAAGAAACATGAAAAATAGTTACTAGCTTTATAACAAAAATAAAAGTATTTGTTATCTTTAGCTAATTATGAATTGCTGCAGAATTACTAGAATTAACAGATCTGTTTTAGAGTGAGAAACTAAGGCAAAATTATTAAAATCACTTATCCCCAGATGCCTAGCAACCTGGCAGGTTGCTGTAGGAAAAAAGGCAAGTCTTTTTGAAACCATTTCTCAGTCCACTAAAAAAGATTATTTTTTTCCTTCTTCCTTCAAAATACTGCTGAACTGTTTGAAACCCCAAGAATGGACAAAATTTGTCAGTTTATGTTTTGGTCATCAGTTCAACCTTGCAGTTCAAGTTTTTTTCCCAGCAATTTGACCTTTCTTTTCATCAATACTGTTGACCAGTGATAGCTATTTGAACAGAGCACAGGATGCTCAGAAGTAAAGCCCATGGTTTATATCAAAGTATTCATCTTAAACCATATCTTGAAAATCCAATTCTTATAAAAGCAAAATCATTACAGAGACAGAAGTGCTTTGAGGATAGAACTGGGAGCACATGGGGCTTGTTTTCAATAGAAGCATAAAAGAGTTTTAAATCAATTTCAAAGTTCAATACCCTCCAAGGGAGGGTAATGAGGAAAGTATATGCAATGACTCTGCTTGGCCTGACAATATTTTGCTAGTTTGCTGCTTCACCTGGGAGACTTTACCCTTGCATTTTCTAGATGGGTAAGCAACAAGAGTACAATATGCAACACCTGAGAGGGTCATAACAGATGAGGATTAATTCTGTATTCTGAAAACCCTTACACAGTTGTATCCACAATTCTGACTTCTTAAATTTTCACCAGATAAACTTGGTCAATACATTATATTTCTTTAAATGATCTAATTAGCCAACAAGGGCAGGAAACATGCTGAACTACAGACATAAAGGATTTACATTCAGTTCATTGAACTCTGACCAGGTAGTTCTTTGGATCAGAGGAGAACTGAGCTTTTGTCCCAACTTTTTCAAAGCTAGCAAAATAGGTACTGTGGGCTGGTAGAGAATTAGTTTGAGTTTAAAATAAGTAAATTCACTGTTGTCCAAAAATTTATGAGATGGGAAAGAGGAGAAATAGAGATTCTTACCAAGATGTTTTGAAGACCTTTTGCTATTTTAAAATGTCAGAAACAATCCCAATAAGGAGACCATGAGGTAGAGGGAATTTAAAGTGGTCCAGGCAACATAAGGAGTGCAATTTATCACATAAATATCACTATCATATGTAAGACAGAGGTAAAAAAGTAGCCTATATATGTTCCCTTTTCAGTATATTGAAATTAATGAGAAATATTCTTTGCTTAAAAGGCATGACTATGTGTACCAATAAAAATGGTACTAGGAATTCTAGCAATAGATTGGCTTGTATTTGCAAAGTCTGTCTTACTAAATGTAAAGCGTTAAGGTCCTTTAGTTAGCTGATGTTGCTAAGCTAACAGCCTAAAGAAGATATTTTATGAAATTTTGCTTTGTAGGAAATCTGTCAGATTGCCCATACATAACTATATTTCTGATTTTTAAACAATCTGTCAGTATTTATCTAACATGCAATAACTGTCTTATTAACCAGAAATTAAATGCCTATAAGAGATACTTATTCTGAAGGGTTACTACTTTACCTAGCTAACAGCAAACTTCTTCATGCTTTTCAGTAGCTATGTAAGAAATCTAATTACTACACTTAAAAAAATTTCTGTTCAATATAATTTTATAGAAGTATTGAATTGCCCTCTCTTTACATTTCTTCACTTTCCAATTTGGCCTCCTGGTTCTTTGCCTCTTAGCTGGTGGTTAAGGTGACACAGCCACTGTGGGCTATGAGCAAAGTCATGCATTCGCACTACTTTGTTCCCTATAAAGATGTGCTTAGTATTGCGGGGGGAAAAAAAAGTGATGTGAATTTAAATCCTCTTCTCCCCAAGTTTAGTGACACTGACTAATTCTGGAACAAGTCAGTACAATGCAGACAGAAAGTTTGATTCACAGTTTCAGTGCACATATTTCCACAAAATTAAGAAGCATTTGGGATTCCATTTTGGATATCTCCTTACCATTTTTTATTTAAAATCTCTTAAAAGAAAGAACACATGTCTCTATGTAATTTCAGCAGAAGATGAATACAGTCCTTACAGCCAATACAATTAGACATCT
This sequence comes from Cariama cristata, assembly GCF_000690535.1. Lineage (NCBI taxonomy): Eukaryota > Metazoa > Chordata > Aves > Cariamiformes > Cariamidae > Cariama > Cariama cristata. The sequence goes on along the minus strand of NW_009634884.1, from coordinate 4,212 downwards.
AAGCAATGCTTAAGCACTGTTTAGGTTAATTATTTATTCTTAAATGCTATTTATATTCACATTAGTGTTTCATTTATTAAATTGATCATGTATATATATAAATTGTTACTTATTTATAAAATTATTTATGGAGGTATTGAAAGTTTGAAACATTTGATTCTTTCACACGTGATCTAAATTCTGATGAGAATACTGCTGGCCTGGACAGAATTTAAAAAAAAAAAAAAAGTTTAGCTCAAACAGGAACTTGTCTGGATAAAAATTGGCTAAAAAGTAAAGGAGATGTAATATATTTGGCCTCAAATCAAAGAAATTTCCAGACATCTATTTTATTCAGCCATCAGTCTTTGTGGTTTTTGCCTGGAAAACTGTGATTAACGTTAAATAGGAGTTAGTACGAGAATCC
>NW_009634884.1:0-3786 GCF_000690535.1 Cariama cristata | reverse complement strand
GGAAACAGTAGTAGAATATGGGAAGCCTCTTCTGGAAAGAATTGACTTGCCACTCTTCATCAGCCGAAGGAGAATATTGTTTCTTATTTCTGGAGGATTCTGTGGACTACTTTTCATTGAAGCAAAAACAGAGAAGGAAGGTTGTGGTTTTATTGCAGACTCACTTATAACTGTGGTCAAAAAATTAAATTTAGTGGCCATCACTGATATTTTTTATACCCAAAGGACACACAAGATCCACTACTTTTTCACATTTTTGAGACACTCAGATATGTATACACATACACAAAGCACATATGAACACTAATATATATTTCACATAAGGCTGTGTACTTTGGAATGAAATACAGAATACATGCTCATGAGAACTACATCTAGGGTTTTCTTCAAAATGAAACATTTTCAGAAAGCTGACATTGTTGGGATGGGGGTGAGGGTTGAGCAAACAGTATTGAGAGAGAAGTGCTTGCTGACAGGTTGACAAAAGTACATGTAGCCTTTCCTTTTACAGGGGAGAGGTTAGGCACTACACCACAACAGCAGACAAGGCCTTGTGGTATTACACAGCTATCCATTCGCAGCTTTCACAGTGATGAATGAAGTCTTAGCAGATGCCTTGCAGAGAACTGGAGGGGGAGAGAAGCAGAAAGATTTCTCATATGTCTGCCCTCAGATTAGGTGAGACAGGTGATTAAAACGTAAATGCTTGGGCCATCTAATGAAACTCATCTGCTCCTACTCTCTGCTGTCAAGTGAGAAGCTCTCAGAAGCTCAAGGAACATGAAGGGTTCATCAGTTTAATCAGAACTTATAGTCAAGCAGAAATTCTTGTAAAAGCACTCAAGGGCTCTGAGGACAATATTCTTGTTCATTGTAGAGTTCCAGATTTATGGATATAACTTACTTAACTGATGCTCAGAGTTCAAAATATCCTTAGTTACATTAAGCAAAATTAGGGATTCAATAAAACCTGATGGATTGGAGCATGAGGAAAAACTGTCACTAGATACTAACCTTAAGCGGAACTAATTCAGTAGTTCTTCTTTATGAGGCTTCTTGCAGGTTCCTTTAAAGCATCTAATACTGACTGAAACCATAGGGAACAGGTTCATTTTTGTCTGGTGATGACAAGTCTCATCCAGAAGATTATTATCAATGAAATTAATAAATACACCCTTAACTTGAAAGGTTTTTCCCAACCCTTCATAATAAACAGGAGAAAAATCCCAACAGGATATTTTGGCATCATCAGCCTTTGTGATAACCAGGATGAAACCTTTATAAAATAAACTGTTCCTTTTTAAGGGAAAAAAAAAAATAATTAAAAATCCACAGCTTGGGGAAACTGACTTTAGTCTGTGTACCGGTCTGCTCCACAATAATATAAAGTTCTGTCTTCACAGGAGTGTGAATGGGAAATGATGAGCAACTTTTCAGGTGAAATGGCTGCTTTAATCTGTTCATGTTCATGCATGAATGCTAAGCAAGTGAGACATGGCTGTTTCCAACAAATGCAGCGGAAGGCTGCCTGGTATTGCAGCACAGGTTGTCTGTCTTGCACCTATTTTTATTGTATTGCTTTTTCAAAGAATTGCTGGTATAACAGCTGCAGGCAGTCAATTAAATTCAGTAGTATTTTGAGATGCAGAAAATTTTCATCATTGGCTCTATTTATGGGGACAGCATATAGTCATTCTCCCTAATCTCCCTCTGATTTCCTATGCAAATACTGCCAGACTCACTCAAGGCCACAGGATTACTTACTCCCTTGACTGAAAAGCATGTCAATGCAAATTCAGGCTGATAAACCAGCATACGAATCTCCAGGGCTTCAGCAAATTCTAATTCAGCCACAGTATTAACAAAACAAGATAGCAATTATGCAAGGAATCAGCCAAAAGGTTATTTTTAATTTTAAATTTCTGCCTCTGTATAGCTGAGTGTTGGAAGTAAAAAGCAACACAGGGCATGCTTCCCCACTAGCCAGTCCTTTGGAAATCAGGCAACATACTGTACTGTGCATTACTCTGTGTACGTTTCACAGTAAATTTATCAGCATTAGCCCTGAAAGTAAATGGGTTTTCTGGTGTGGTGGAATGTTCATTTTAATATTAGTATATCAAATATTTTTGGCTCTGATAATGACAGGCAAATTAGTGCTGACTGTACAAAGGCAGGATTGTGTGCAAACTTGGGGACGTTAAAAAGGCTCTGCTGATCGTCATCAGACCTCACCTCCCATACTGTCTTGCTCTGAACTCAGGCCTCTGCCATGAAGTCAGATCAGCTGAATTCTCAACTTTCTTATTCTCCACTGTTTAACTGCTCGTATAATACCCTTGTAGAGGCCCTCTAATGGACCTATTTACAATAAAAACTTAACTTTATGTACTCCCATTTGCCCTAGGTAAATGTATTATTCCTTCTTATTAGGAGCTGCTCAGCAACCCCCTGCCGCTAAGAGCTGGTACCGTTCCTATGAAGTCAGTAACCTCTGTAGGTGGCTCTATTAGAGCCTCTGTAAGGGCATAAAGATACTGTTACTGAGGAAGCTGCTGTCAGGGCCCTGAAGGCACCCATAGGAATAGCTGCCCCTGCCTGACCCATCCTGGGGCTTCCCCACCCTGCCTACAGCCCAGGGTCCCATGTCATTCCCCCAGGGCCATCAGTCTCTTCCCCAGCAACACTGCAGCAGGGCCTGTCTCCAGCTCCCCACAGCCCTGTCCTACTCAGCTGTGGGTCCACAGCCCGTCCTGGCTCCAGCTCACCCCTGTCCCCAAGGAGGTGCTTGATGGCTGGGGCTACCCCCAGTACCCTCAACTGCCCTGCTCCTTTCTGGCTGGGGCAGTGGGATGGGCCTGGGCTGCCAGGCCCTGCCCTGCCACCTTGGGGAGGGATCTCTGCGGAGGCCCGCCTGAACACATGGTCAGCATCTCAGTGAGCAAAATGAGAAGAGGCAGGGAGTAAACTCATTCATTGAACATGTTCCCTATCAGAGTTTTGGCTCAAGGTAGCTAGCCCTGTCCTAAATATAGTCTGGGTGTTAGCTGTTCCCAGCAGATGGCTTGCACATTTCCACCATTTTCTGAAGTAGGAGAGTGCATAAAAAAATTGATATTATCTCAGCATGATCTATTTGGATCCCAGGTCAGAGAAAATTTCGAGTCGCACTTAAGTTACTAGTGTAAATGCAGCCAAGATAAACTCTCCATTCGTATTTTGGGCTTAGTTCAGTTTCCTGGACATCCAATTGCCTAGCTTCAGTGGAGATAACTTGAGGAGTATCCAGCTACCCAGCTGCCACCAGGGAAATCTTTAGGTCACCAGTAAGTTTCCCTCTTATCAGTCAGTCCACAGTCTTACAGATCCTGAGGCATCTGGGTTGCCATTTATATGATAATACATGGGCAATTCAGTTAAGACCTTTGTGCTTACAAAAGCAACCTGTTCAACACCCCCACAACACACAAGTTCCTGTAACACAGCAGCTTTTGAAAAAATTGACAGTTAATTTTAGTTTGGGAAGGTGCATCACAGCTATAAAAGTTAATCTTCTGAATAGCAGCATTATTTTAATACAAAAAGTTCTAAAATCTGGGGACACAGTTGTGTAAATCAAAATCTGTGTAACACAATTGCAGCTATAAACATTGGAAATGTTTCAAATAAAAAAACCCTGGTTTATAATTAAGCGGCCTTGATGGTGCATATTGTAACTACTGTGTTCAGTTCTCTTGGTCTGATTCATCCCAGCATGTTTATATTACATTGCAGGACACATAAAAA
>NW_009634883.1:52594-68604 GCF_000690535.1 Cariama cristata | reverse complement strand
AGCCAATACCGAGATGTTACAGCATTGCCTGGACCTCTGGTCAGGGACAGGACACGGCGCAGATCCCATCCATGGTGAGATTCACCAGCTCTGAAATCATTAGTGTTCCTCCAGGGTCTTGCTCACAGTACCGATTCATCAGCTGCTGAGAGAATCAAGCTGGGAGTGAGGACTTAGCTTTTAAGGCTCCCTTAGACAGTATCCTCTCTTATTCTTAACCTCATTAATAAAACTGCAGTCCCAGAACTGCTGCATATAATAATTCACTTAAATGAGACAATACACTATATGTATACTTAAGATTAAATGTGCACTGACTACACATTCAGTAATTATGTATTATCTGTGCATGCATTGATGATACACCTTGATTAAGTAGCAGTCACATAGTATCCGTGATACAGAGGCATACACCTTGGTTAGTGGTTGTGTGGATCACTAACTCTTCACAGAATAGTTATCCACCGCTATTGATAAGGTTACTTCTGCAATGCAAATGTTTTCATTCAAAGTACTGCTGATTTTTGGAATTCTTATGGATCGAAGTATTGCTGTTCTAAGCAAAGGTCACTTAACTGAAATAAAATTTCCTTTATAGCTCTGAGCTGCTCTGCAGTTCTTAGTGCATCTTGCTGGTACGCCCTGACATTCTTCCCCTCCCACTTGGCCACTGCCGTCATCGTCCTGTGCGTGGAAGTGTCGTGTTGTGAGCAGTTGAGTTGTATCGTCAGATTAGATGGAGCGTAAATCATGGTTCATTCTTGCTTTGGCCTTTTCTTGAGATGCTGACAAAGTTGGATAAAACTGTGAAAAGAGAGTACCGAACACTTCTTCCACTGAGGTATCTGTGGCCAGTGAGACACACTGGTTTCCTGTTTTTGTTAGTGACTAGAAAGTGGCACCTTGTGAAAGAGCATTAGAATCAGATTTCCGAGAAGTCATTTCAGGTATCAAGCTCCATCTTTATGCCTTGCTAATCATAGCCATTTTGGCAGAGGATGTAAATTAACCAATAAAAATTGCTCAGTCTTAGAACTGATTGAAATATTAAAGACAAATATACTACTCTTTTTTTCGTGTTTTATTTCTTTTTTTTTTTTTTAAAGTTTTGAAATATTAAAGACAAATATACTACTCTCTTTTTCATGTTTTATTTCTTTCTTTTTTTTTTTAAAGTTGTGAAGACCTTATCTAGGCCATATGACAATGAGACTTCATCTGTAATTAAAATATGTTATGGTACTAAGTTTTTATTGTTCTGTTCCAAAAATCTTCTTTATGGACATATTTAAATTACAATTCTGATCATTCATTATTTAATTTCGGCAGGATTTTGCAAATTGCAGCACAGGAAGCACTGCAAAGGGTTATGAAGAGAAGCTCTGGCTGCCCCATCCCTGGAAGTGTTCAAGGCCAGGTTGGATGGGGCTTTGAGCAACCTGGTCTGGTGGAAGGTGTCCCTGCCCATGGCAGGGGGTTGGAACTGGATGGGCTTTAAGGTCCCTTCCAACCAAACCATTCTGTGATTCTGTGATATGATGGCAGCGGTGCTTGACTGCTTAAATAGAGATGCTGAGCTGTACAGTAAGTGCCTCCACAGCACCAGCAGCAGTGCTATTAGGAAGGCAGGACTGTAGCCAAGGGAATTAATTTTTCCAAGTTCAGCTTCCAGATGCAGTAGAGGAAATGTGAAGAGACTTTTATGGAGGCAGTAAAATCAGGTCAGACAACAGGAGGCATTTCCCTGACCCCAGGCTCTCCGTCTGCAGTGGTCCTCAGCTAATTGCACTCAGCCCTGAGCTTGGCCGCTGTAGGTTTGCCTGGCTGTGCATGGCTCTCCCTGCGCTCCTGGGTACGGAGGGACTCCTCATGGCCGAGGGCATGGGATGTGGGTGCTAGCTGAGCAGCTGGAAGAGTGCAAAAGGAAAGAAAGGAGGGGCAAAGAGATGACCTGGCTGTGCCCAGAGTTGTAAGCTGCTCATTTTGCAGTCATCCCTGGTGTTTGTGCTTACTGGTTCTGCTTGCCAGTGGTGGTATCCAAGCATGTTAGTTTTAGAGCTTCTACTCTAGCTTGTAGGTTAAGAGGAGTTAAAGAGGAGAGATCCTTCGTTTAATTAAATTAATACAATGTAATCTGTTAGGTCAGTAATTTCAGATAGCTCAATGATTTTTTTTTTCCTCTCCACAGTACTGAGATACTTTCTTCCAGGTTGCATTTTTAATGGTGACATACCATGTCTTATCTTCTTGCAGACCTCTTTCTAGATTTCCTGTGTGATCATTTATGTCACTTTTTGTCTAGAACAAAGCCACTAGGAGGAATCATGAGTTGTTGTTAAGAGTTGGGGATATGAATGTGAAGCTTTGCCCTCTATCCCTCTTTTAGCATAAATAACATTATTATGTATCTAGCCTAGCAGCTAGCCCTGACACATTTGAAATAGTTGGTTTGCCCCCATCAATGGGTGTGAATGAAGGAGTAAGGTTCTGATGGGTACTTGGGCTGTTTCAAATGGCTGGCATTGTGAATACACTATTTTTCAAAGGACAAAAAAAAAAAAAGAGAATTGTCCTGGAGTTGCCTTTATAGTCTGATAACATGTCAGGAATCTTCAGTTGTCTCTTTTTGTCAAAAATGCCTCACACATGCAGCTGGCAGGGGTGCTTCATCTCTTCCTGTTCGAGTGGGGACAATAATCTGTCTTTGCTAGTTCTAGGCAAAATTACTGTGACTTTCCATACTTAGAAGTTGTGATATTAAGGTTTCATCAAGTTCTTAGCCCCTTAGTATCAGCAGCTGCTAATAAAATACTATCTGGCTGCTTTGTAAGCTAGTAAGTTGAGAATAATCAGTTTTCAGCATCTCTATATTTAAAGTAGGCTGCCTCGGGGTGCCTTCTGTTAACTAACCACAACTTCCCTCGAAAGTGACATGCCACAGGAAGGATGAAACTGCTAAGTCTAGCTTATTAGAGGGAGGAACATAGCTCTCCTTGTGCATGGTATAAGACAATGTATACTTTTCTGGAGGGGATAGGATAACCACAAAAGTTGCTGCCTTCAGAACAGGTGCAAAACTTGCTTTTTTAGTTTAGCCCTTTGCACAACATCTGTCACAACTGAGGAAAAGAAAAGAGGAAGAGGAGGAACTCGTATCTTTGCACTTAGGAAAAATGAATGCATCTTTTCGGAAAGAAATCTAGGCCATGTCTTGATCTCCCTTTATTTTAGGAGGATGCTAGTGCCAACATTTCGATAAGGGCTTAAATAGAGGACAACACTAGAAGATTTTAAAATTATATCATTTGCGAGTTTTACTGCAAGGCCATTTGAGTTTCATGTTGCTTTCTTGTCTGACTTAAGGTTTTGACCAAATTTGTTAGTCGTCAGAGGATGCAGGTTGAAAGGAGCCTCTGGAGATTCTGTTGTCCAACCCTGGTAGGGCCAGTTTGATCAGGGCTGTGTCCAGTCAAGTTTTGAGTATCTCTAAGGACAGAGATTTCACCGGCTTTCTGTGCGACCTTTCCCAATGTCTGACTAACCTCATGATGAAAAATTGCTTCCTAATGTTTAATTGTTCCTTGCTGCAACTTGTGCCTGTCACTAAGTATTGCCATCTTTTCCGTACCCCTTGCCATTAGGCATTTGAAGACAGTGATAACGTCTCCTCTGTCTTCCCACTCCAGGCTGAACCACCTCAGCTCTCAGCCTCTCCTCCTGTAGCACATGCCACAAGCCCCTGCGTCGGTTTTGGTGGTCCTCTGCTGGACTCGTTCCAGTCTGTCAGTATCTTTCTTGTACTGGGAAGCCCAAAACTGGGTACAGGACTCCAGGTATGATCTCACAAGTACTGAATGGAGGGGAAAGATCACTTCCTTCGACATTCTTTCGGACACGATCCCTGGACATGTTTGGCCGTGAGGTCACGCTACTGACTCCTCTTTAACTTGCTGTTCACCAGGACCCCAGACCTTTTTTGCCAACCTGCTTTCTGACCAGGTGGTGCCCAACCTGCACTGTTGTGTGGGGTTATTCCATCTCGGATGCAGGACTTTGTGTTTGACTTGCTGAACTTCGTGAGGTTCCTGTAAGCCCGTTTTTCCAGCCCCTTGAAGTCCTGTTCTTCTTTAATGTGTCTGAGCAAGGTTATCCAAATTTGGCAGTCATGGGGCAAGATCCTCATTTTGAGACTTACCTGTATGCTACTGTGTAGGAAAAGTTGATCAATACACTGTTGATCTCCCTCTGCATGGAGATACTCTGTTCTCTTCTGCCACCCAGCTCGAACACAGTTGGATTTCCATTCTTTCTTTCATTTGCCCTCTTTCCTTCCTCTATGATTTGGATGAAGTGGTGAACAGCTTTGATCTGACTGTTCATAGGAGAAGAGACTAGATGACTTGAAGGAAGGAGATTTGAGGCAGGCCTGTAAAATCACGAGTAATGTGGACAGGGTAAATAGGGAGTCGCCTGTGTTCACTCATTTCCAGCACAAGAAGCAGGGGACTTCAAGTGAAACTAGCAGGTGTCACAAGTGAAAGAAAATGGCTCCAGACACCATGGGTCTGTGGGTCTGTGGAACTTCTTGCTGAAGATGCTGCAGGCACAGACATTTAATTTGAATTCAAAAAGGGACCAGGCAGGCTGATGGAAGAAAAACTGATTGAGGATTGTCATGTGCAAAGATGAGACAACTGCCTCGGGAATCCTGAAGTGAGGCATTGCAGGAAGCCAAGAGAGTATTCTGAGGGGGAGGGGGGGAAATTTGAGGAAATATGTCTAGGCATTTACTACACAAACAGCAATTCCCCTGTTTTTCTGCAGACAAGGGTTGAAGATTGGCTGTTCATTTTGTACCATAACCTTAGTCTGCCGGCTGCAGCTTAGCCAAGACTGTATTAGGAAGTATTTCACTCAGATGAATTTGATGTTTTTCAAGTGACTCTTGGTGTCTATTGACCTTGTCTGCATTAAGCCAGCACAGTGGGATACTGCTCAGATACAAACCTTCCCTGCTCTATACCACAGACAGGAGACAGAAGAGACAGAGTACATTGTGGCTTTTCAGTTCCTCCAAAACTGGTCATGTAAGGCAAAGCTTCCCTTCTCTTCAGCTGCACCCTATTTATTTTCTTACGTTACAGGCTGTGTTGTTGTTTCCTTGGAATCTATTCATTCCTTGCTTACCTGAAAGCTTTTGAGTTTCAGAACAATGTTAGTCTTTAATGCAACATCTGTTTAAAAAAAAACCCAAACATTTTTCTTTATACTAATGAAGTTGCTGGTTTAAGAGAAGTCATTAACGACCTTCAGGAATTGTGTTATTTGTGGTAAAATGTTTACGACTTTGGACAGGTGCTGTCTTTTGTTAGGAGATGACCATCTTGCTGACAGGTTTCTCATCTGCATAGCTTTCAGGGCCACAGCCAAGAAAGTCAGGCAGAAATGCCTTGGGGATTACCTGTCCCCTTCTGCTGGGACTGTAAGCCACAGGAGATGGCATTCTTTGTCTCCACACTTTCAGTGAGGCTTCAGTATCTTTGAGCCCAAGGCAGCTGAGGGAACCCCTCTGAGCACTTGCAGTAGTAGTCCTTAGTTTTACATTCTCAGCGAAAGAAAAGGTGAGGGCACTAAATGCTCTTTTGCTGAAAATGCGTGTGTTTTGGAATTTTTCACGTGGTGCACCTTCACTTGGTCACGTGTTCAACAACAGGTGACTGTACAACTTTCTTTTCTGGACTTGGACAGAGACAGCCAAAATGTACCATTTGGGCCCCATCATCATTTTTATTTCTACGTGCTCTGTCACATTCCCTACCAGATAAGGTTTGAGAGAGATGTCAGCAGTGGACACGTAATCTGGTTGGAGTCCTCTTAGCAACTGCCCTAGCCCTACACTCCAAAGCGTGGAGTTAAAGTTATTCTATTGTTTTGTCATGAACATGGGTTTTAAGATCTTGACTGGCCTTCACCCTCCAAATCAAGACCCAGTTTCTCCGAAGAACTTCAGTCAGATCCTCATAATGAGCAAGCCATTTGAACCTGCTGCTATTTGTCAGCTGCTTTTATTTCTATGTGAAAAGGCGGAGTGAGCTCCAGATCTGTATGACCATTTCCCAGCCTTTTACGTAGAAAGGGACATTTCCTAGAATGTATTAAAAGCTTTTGCCAAAGCAAAAGCTCATTTTCTTTTGCAAAGTTCATACTGCGTCAGCCACATGTTGCATGGCGTGGCATGCTCATGTCTTTTAAGACAAACACATCTGTTATATACTCAGTGTTGGAGAGGAAAAGAGATACCAGGTATGGCTTTACCCCCTTACTCATGTCTGTGCAGCATGCAGGTGGAGAGGGGCCTGGGGTGTGCCACTACAGGTAACTGCTCTTGTAAAAATATTCCAACAAACAGTACTGAGGAAGAGTACCAGCGGGATAAATGGATACAGGCATCTTGAAGAAAACCAGTTGCTAGAGAACAGCTGTGAGTTTTCAGTATTACCACATCTCTGGTGATGGCTACCAGCCCCACAGCACATGCTGGTAGAAGAAATAGGACCGATGCTCTCTGAAACAACTTCGATGCAGTATCCCAGGCCAGCTGAAACCACGACCGCTACTTTTGGCCGTTTCAGATAAGGACACAGAAAAGAGGTTCCTCATTGATAGGAGTGTGTGTGAGCTGTGAGTGCCTAGTGACAAGTAGTGAGGGGAAGCAGTGGCATCAGCTGCCACAGCTACAGATTGTCACTGTCTGTCTGTGTGTCTGTGCCTTTAAGACTCGTGTCAGGAAGCTGAGCTTATCATAGCTTTTAAAGGCATTTATTTCATCGGTTTCTTCAGCATTTGAGAAATATTAAAATAAGGAGGAAAAGATAGCTTTTCGCAAAACCGTATCTAACTGGACCAGTGCTCTAAGGCTTATTAGAGCAAAAGCAGTACTTTGATGTAGAGTTGGCTGTTTGAGAATGTTGATGGAATTTAGAACCAAAGTCTGAATTTGAAAACAACAGAATTGCTAACGTGAGAAAAGGGAGATAGAGAAAGATTTTCAATACAGATCTTCGTTTTGTTTCCACTTAGAAGATACCTGCGTTATGTGGTGCTGTAATACATGTTTGAGTTGTATTTTACAGACAAATATAAAATAGACTTCTTGCCTTCAAAGTTTTATAATCACAGTTAGATGAAACGCATACCAAAAAAAAAAAATGTTAGCAGAATAAAATGAGCTTTACTGTTGTGATGTTAATAATACATGTATTTCATTTGTACAGCTTCGCGAGTGGTTTGTCTGTGGATTTGTCGGGTTATCATTTGCTTACTCCAATAGGAACAAATTCTTAAATAATATTTTAAAATAGTCTATTAAAAAAGCTGACAAGAGCAGAACTGCTATGGCATACAGAATTAAGTAGAACTTCTCCTGTTAAAAATTATTTTTTTTACTCTGTTTTCCTGTAGCTGCATAGTGTCTTTTGTAATTAGAAGTTCAGTTTTGACAGTCTAAGTGGTACGAAATGTAGGGTCTTTTGCATTTAATTTCCTGTAAGAAAGTAATCGTTAATTCAATATTTCCGTATTGCTGTTCAGATATGACGCTTCCATGTTTGCAGGTAGATGGAGGGTCAACACGTGAGGAAGGAAGGAATTGCAAAGATAACAAATGTAACTATGTTTGTTTCACTTCCAGTACAACCTCAATGCCAGAGAGCTACAGCTTCAATAAATAACATTTATTCTGACATCTGGCATAGCTTTTACCAGTAATTATCAGGCACTCTTTAATTTTCCTTTTCCATCACAACCTCATGGTGCAATTACCGAGTTGTGTTGGCAAGTGAAGGCATAATTAATAAGATAGAAGACAAAAGAAAAGACGGGGGGCTAGGAATAAAGTAGGGAAGGAAGCTGACACATGACGGAAGGGCACGACAGCAGGAACCCAGGGCTTACATCCCGGATACTCAACTGGTATTGAGCCGATTCCAGCAGGATGGGTTTAAGTCACTTGGTCTCTTTGCTGTCCCAGTTTCCGTGTGCCGAAAGGGACCCCAGCTATGCTGTATGAAGGCATGATGAGAAAGCTTGTTCTTTCCCAGCCAGTCCTCCTGTTCTCATTTATTGATCTGTCAGGTAAACAGCGCTTAAAAGGAGGTGACCATCTCACACCATCAGAATTAAGCCATTAATTTACTTTTTGGTGGCTTCAACTGTGAACATTTATTCCTGTTTCTAAAACGTTTGTCTTGTGTCTGTGTCTGACTTCAGCAGAAGTTCTGAAGAACCCTGTATCGCTGCTTTTTTAACTGAAACAGCGCCATTTTCATATTACAGTCTCTTGCTTCGACTTATTTTTTGTGTTTATAAATAATTTATATACAAGTAGAGTAGAGAGTCTTTACAATACACACTAGAAAGAAAAGTTCTCCTTTAGGAAAAGAAGTAAAGAAATAATACACCTTGCAAAGATGAGTGATTTAACATACAGGAGGTATTCGGTGTTGGTGAGAACCAAAGTTTTCATCTATTACATTTGACAATGTTACCTATGTGAATCATCCAATAAGACATTTGTGCTCCAAATACTATAAAATGCAGTTTCACCTCCAAAGGGTTATAAGCTAAGCAGTTGTGATAGTCAAACGTGCACAGAAATTGTCCATTTTATCTCAAAGTTTGATTTCCTTTGCTTGTGTGACTCGGCCAACAAAACCATTGCTGTAATTGGAGCTCAGCTAGAGGTCTTGCATTTTTCCGATGTTCTGGTTGTAGCCAGTCGGACTTGTAAGCTATTTGTGTTTAATCCTTTCTCAGACACCCAAACTGTGAATCGAGTCTTTGCTTGAGTTAGTAACATCCAGGCATACATGTGTGCAGTATGGAATTTGAACATCACAATGGTGCCTGTTTCCTGGAAAAAATAATGAGATCAGTCAAAACGATACAGCTAGGAGATTATAATGCTGAGTTTCCCTGCTGTCCTGTGACAATTCTTTTTCTGTCCAACATCTCTCCTCGATTTACTGACATCCTGAGAAACAGAATCTTACTTAAGCTGCTGTACAGGGAGCACCAAGAGTTTTTACTGTGGACCCTGGATTTTTAAGCTTGCTCCACCACGGTGTACTACAGACTTTGTTTTTCAGGTAGCTTCCCATTGGAAGATTTTGCAAGTACCATCATTTGTGTTTCTCCCACGTCACGTGAGCTTTCTTCGTGATGTGACCTGACAGCGCTTGAAATTGATACACTCACTTGTCGTCGCAGTATTTTCATTACAGTTCTCTTGTATCCTTTGCACGCAAAGAAATAGATAAAAGGATCTAGGCAGCAGTTAAAATTCATCAGAAACACAGTATAATGGAGTGACTTCTGGAAAATTTTCTTTTCAGTGCACAAGGGTTCATTCTGAAGCTTCTTAATCATGTGTTGTATGATTGCAACATGATAAGGGGTGAAGCAGATGATGAACACTATAATTACAAATATGATTGTATTGATGGCTTTTTTGTTTATCCCTGATTTTTCAGTCAGTGGATTTTCCTTGGCCGTTTGAAAAAGTTTGCAGCTAATTTGAGAGTAACAAAATAGTATAATCCCCAGGGGAATAAGGTACCCTACTAAACAAGCAGCGAGAAGTATAAATGGTAGGTGTGCAATTTTTTCAAAGTTTGGATATTCCATACACGTAGTCCTTTCTGTTTCTTCCTGTGACATGGGTTGTATAAGTAATGGGAAAGTTTGACTAAACACAAGAAACCAGATAAAGACACAAATACCCTTGGCATATTTAATCCTTCTGATCTTGTATCGGAAGGGGTGGACAACAGCAAAAAACCTGTCAATGCTCAAACATGTCATGAAGTTTACGCCTGCATAGGTGTTGATGTAGAACAGGAGAGCGGTTATTCGACATAATGCTTCTCCAAATGGCCAGTGAAATCCTAGGGCATAGTAGGCTATCCTTGTAGGCAAGGCGATGCAGAACAGGAGGTCGGAGAAGACGAGGTTTGTTGAATAGAGGGTAGTGGAGTTCATCTTCTTTCTGTTTTTAAAAATGACGGTGAGGGCAATGGCATTTCCGAGCACCCCAAGAATTAAGATGGAGCTGTAGAAGACAGACAGCAGTACCCGTGCCGTATCTTTGTGCTCATATAAGTCGCAGGTGGAACTGTTTGTCTGAGAAACTGTGAAAGTGTCCATTCCTGTAACCGCTGCTGTAGCAGGAAGCTCAGTAGACCTAACATGGGGGGAAAAAAAAGAAACAAAACACAAAAGGGAACATTTTGTAATAAATGTAGATAAACTTCTTCTGCATAACAATGGCCAACCTCTGTTGCAAAAAGCAAGATTGTAAAAAACTGAAATGAAACTTCATTATGGTGAAATACTTTTCAAGCCTTCTTCCGAAAACAAACAAACAAAAAGATGGCTCTTTTTGGCTTTTCTGTTTTGATCACAATTCCTTCTCTCCTGAAAAAAATCAGATGGGGCAAAATAATAAACCAGGGGTGTAATGTATTTGGAAAGTGAAGTTTATGGACAGTCAGGAGGTGGGAGACTGTTTAGAGCAATCTGAGGGGAAAAAGGAGTCTGAAGAAACCACGTGATAAAGGATCATGTGAAGTTCCCAAGGGTCAGACAAGCAGACAAAATCTTTTAAATGTGTTTCAGTTAATTTTTAGGGAGTGTTTGTTTTTAACAATTCACATTGTAATGATTTAACTTGTTTAGAGAAACTAAATTTTTTCAGCATTCTTATCATCTTGTCATTATAATAATTCAGGTTAATTATTAATACTTAATACTAGTTTTAAGAATCGGCTTTTGGAATCTGGTTCAAATATTGTTACATACATGAATTCTTAAGACTAGTGCTGCGAAAGAGAGATAACCCAGCTGAAATATTTCATACATTGTCAGTTTAGTGGATTTTAGAAATTGTTTAACCTGCACAGTCAGAAGTAGCATGGAAAAGCTGCAAAGTGGCAGTGATTCGGGGGACTTAAAAATATAAAAAATGATCCAGCAGAATTTCAGAAACGGAAAGGACCTGTTGATACTGCTTCCAGTGCAAAATATTTCTTAGTTGTGTTACTACCTGACAGTTGCATAGTGTAAGCATAAATGTCAGAAAGGATGGGGCATCTAACATTACTCCTCGAGCAGCTGTTCTGCAAAATTTATGGATTAAAACAGCAATCAAAACAAGATTGCTTCTGCTTTAATGCCAAATACTATCTGGAGATAAAAGCTGTTGTAACCCGAGTTTTAAGTCCATCTGATACTGTTAATTAAAATGTCTAGGTTATTTCTGAGGATCTGCCTTTCAACACACAATATTTACAAACAACTGTAGCCTGTTGCACCTTAGAAAAGTCTCTCTGGAAAATACCTCTCAGCTTTAAGGGTTTTAAGCTATGCGTTTTAGAAAGTATTCATTATCCTTTTATTAACTTGTAAATGTATTTAAAGATTAGTATCTTCTTTCATGTTTTGAGGAAGTTGTCCTACTTATTTCAGGTTGTTCACAATTAGTGTACCTGCAACACATAGTGTGTTGTAAGCCAGTCTGACCAGATTTCTGGCTAGGTTAGCAGGGGTGCATAAGGCTCTCTGTGAACACTAAACCTGTGGATAGTGGATGATGTGTATTAAAATACAGAAATGAGTTATATTACATATATTTAAGGAAGAAATTTAGCATCAAGATAGTGTATTAAGTCTATGTTTGCTGTGTTGCACAGGCAGTAGGAAAGACAGATGAGTGATTTCTGACTGATAGATGTACAATGTTCTGATCCTTAGAGACCCGTGGAGTACGTACCATGTGTCAGGAGGTGGGAATGCTGCATTCAGGGTCGGAAGTCACATCTGAGGTGGGAGTTTTGTGGTTTGAGTAAGGGAATTAAACTGGTAAATAGCAACTCCAGCTGTAGTGCAGATTTAAGAATGTCTGTAATTTTATATTAGTTAATTCTGCATCGTTCACAGTATCTTGGTGTTAGTGTGTTTGATGATTGATTGGTACGGTAGTTACTACCCTGAGGATAGTTCTGTAATACTTTCCTCCTGTTTCATCTTTTCCCTTATAGAAGCGTGTAGGATGACTCTTGTTTTACCTAAGTGTAACAGACTGCTTTTTGCAGAAAATGATGTGGGCTTGTGTAGGCACCTGAATAGGAGTCAGTGAGGTATTTTGGTTTGTTTCTCTTATTTAAATGCTTCTGATTACTTGTTCACACTCCCAGCATAACATCTATCTTCTACTCCTCTCTTCCTTGAAATTTAGGTAAAATAATTTGTTAAACATATGTGAGGAATAATAATCAAAGATTCCTGATAAACAGTAGTTCTATTGCAGTAACTAGCTACGGCATATTAACTCCATAATTTTATTTTCGCTGTGAAGTTGTAATAGTTTTGGTTCGTAAATAATGTGCATAATTGTCATGTCCATTCATATGGCATTCTATAAATATTTGTAAAATGTAGAACATCTGTTAGACAAATATGTTTAAAAATGGTTTGGGAAAAATTCCACAATTTCAGTGAATTTTTTTTTTTTTACATCAAGAGTAGAATTTCATAAAATGCCTGTTACCTACTTTTGTTCTATGAAGTCAAATCTTTAATGTAGTAAATTAATCTAGAACTTACTGTTGCTCAAAATAGGATGTTCACCCTGGCATAAAACCATGGCTATATTGAGAAGGAGTCCTAGCTGAGAAGGAGTTTGTGTCCATCCATGGTGCCAGCATGGATATACGTGGGGAGCAGTTCCATGGCAGGACAAACTGGCCACAAACAGATGAGAAGAAAGCTGAGGGACCACATCTCATGGGCCTTGCAGGGCAGCGTGCATGTCAGCTAAGCTCTGCTCCTTGACAGAGGACATCAGCAGGCTCTTCTGCGTCAGCCCTGGGTGGGGAAAGTCGTCTTTTTGATCCTCGGTTATCCCCAAAATATTTTGACTCTTAATGTGAGGAGCACATTTTATAGTACTCTAGATGAGCATTAGTATTTTCTCTGTATGTAGGTATGTATGGGCATTTTGGAGCAGTCACCATGGTGTCCACGTGCTATATTACCTCAATGTATTTCCTTTTTAAAAAAAAAAACCTTAGATAGCGTATCTGGTTTGGAGCCCAAACAGGGGATAAAGTTGTCTGACAACTTAATGTGCCTCACCTGAGCTCTGGTAACTTCTTTGTACGTCCAAGCTCTTATTGTTGCTGGATGAACTCCATTCACCTCAGCAGATAGTTCACCTTGTCAATCTCGAACAGGGCTGCATTTAAAAATATACTTGCTTCCTAAAAGCTGTCTAGACTGTTAAGTAAGAGAAGATTTTTTTTCTTTTAAATCCTATTCCTTATGTCAGGTTGCTGTTTATTTCTTGGCAGCAATCCTTAGTGAACAGCTTATTATACATACAGCATATGACATCCTCCACAGAATGTATCTGAAAAAACAGCAGCAGGCCCATTTTGCATACTTTCTGTGTGTTTTGCATTGATTTTTACTGGTTTTAATGAGCTGTGTACCTGAATACCTTATGGAAACGTGGCCATTTACTGTCCCAAATTCAGACACACCGTTGAAGCTACCCTCTAGAATCACTACCAAAATGTTTGCTTTTCCAGGTTGTTGCATTAAATGCCCCTCCTCAGCGGCTTTCTGAGTTTATTAAATGATACTATTCTGAAGTATATACTTGGAAAAAAGGTAACATTAATTTACCTTACGAATGTAATAGTTTTAGAAAACACTACCACAATTTTTTGGCATAGAGGTGTATGCAGAATTTTAAGGCATAACATATTTAAAATTCCTGTCTTTATGTCGGTATTGTAAAGAAAGTTGTTCAGGTTTTTATGTTTTCTGAGTCTACAGACACACGATACTTAGCGACACAGACCACTTACTTATTTAATGTGACCTCCTCTGTAATCCAAGTTACGTTATTATTTTAGTTATTTGTGCATGGATTACGCTAACTTTTCATTTAAAGCATAATTTCTAAAATGCTGTTTGGTCTTGATTTGGAGAACTGAAGAGAAAGCAAATTGGCCATTTGTACTGTAGTTTTTGGTCAGTCAACCTCCTGTTAAAAAAATGTGGGTGTCTTATTTAAATTTCCCTAAAATTAATTTGCAATTGCTGTTTTTGTTGAGCCTTTCCCCTTCATACAGTCTCATGGTTTTGGCAATGCAAGGTGAAAGTCTCCAATGTCTCACCACGAGGCCAAGTAGTCCTGTGACATCTGTTCTGACCTCGGCTTAGTCCCACCCAGGGGCTGGCCTTCCAGATGCCTCTTGGTATCAGTGTACCTGGAAGCATACTCACTACTCCATCCCTGCTTTTTCTGCTCAGCTGATGAAGTGTCCGAGATAGACTTGTGTAGCATTGCACTGGGAGCTTGTGAAGTTAGTTCACGGTGATCCCGGAGTACTTCTCAGATTCACCGTGTCCTGGCATGTGTCCAGTCTAGGGCCATGGGTATTGCTCTCTGCTTCTCCCTGGGAGGACCTTACGCCTGGGAGAGTTTACAATTAATTTTAATACTATGCCCAGGCTTGCCGCCACCACTGCAGGTTGTTCTTTGTTGTTCACTCACTTGCTTTTTTCAAGTCTTAGCATTGTATTTGCTTTCACCACCAATGGAAGAAAGTTTTTCTTTAGCCAATTTATGAATGTTGTTAGCTAGGCAGCTTTTAGTCTATTCTTGGTGTTTGGCAGCAACAGTATCCACTCGGGGGAAAAAATCACAGTACCACGTCAAGCTGCTTCCAAAACCTAGCATGTCTGAAATCTTTGCAGATGACTTTCTAAGCCAATTTTGTAATCTCATCAAAGAAGGAAAATCAGTTGGTTTAGGAGACTGGTTTTCTGTGGAAACATTTCACTGGCATTCTTCATTTGATTTATGTTTATGCTGCAGTATGCAAGAGCTCAGCTCAGAGTAGAGTCCCTGCTGCAGAGAGTGTTTGATGAACAGAATGGTGGCTCCAGTCTGGGAGAACTACATAATCCAAAACCCTGTTCATAGAGATGTTCATGTGTGATGAGCTTTGTATGTAGGTGTCATATTATGAGGAGTTGCTTAAGGAGCTGGGGTTGTTTAACCTGGAGAAGAGGAGGCTGAGGGGAGACCTGATCACTCTCTACAACGACCTGAAAGGAGGGTGTAGCCAGGTGGGGGTCTGTCTCTTCTCCCAAGTTACGAGGGATAGGACAAGATGAAATGGCTTCAAGTTGCACCAGGGGAGGTTTAGATTGGATATTGGGAAAAATTTCTTCGCCGAAAGGGTTGTCAAGCCCTGGAACAGGCTGCCCAGGGAAGTGGTGGAGTCCCCATCCCTGGAGGTATTTACAAGGTGTGTGGACATGGTTCTTAGGGACACGGTTTAGTGGTGGGCTTGGCTGTGTTAGGTTTATGGTTGGACTCGATGATCTTAAAGGTCCTTTCCAACCTAAATGATTGTGTGATTCTATGTAATGTTACATGCGTTTAACTATTAACAAGCATAGACTTAAGCTATGAGCCAGCAATTGCAGTGTTGTAACCTTAGATTACACGGGTTTGGATTATGTGTAAGCAGTGATACAAAGCTCTCTCTGTATGCTAAATGAGTTTTCTTGCTGTTCTCCTCTCCTGCTTTTACTGAAGGAGCACCATCTGTCTTTGCAGCAGACCAGGGAACATGTAGAAGGCTTTAACTGTGTATTGTCATTTAATGTGTGATTTGTCTGTTTCTCTTCATAATTTTCATTCTTTGGAGATGAATGCCTGGTCCATCTGTCCAGTAGCTAATTTAAGAGGGATACTAATTAAATTATTGGAAAGGCACGTCAGATCATTAAAAAGATCTCTCCTGACTCTATGCATAGAATGGTTTAGTCACTTTGTGTTGGACAGTATTTCTTTAACAAACAGTATTAGGGAATAATGTAGTTTTATGTACACATAAAGAGTAAAAATGATTTAAAAGGAATGGTCAGGAAAG
>NW_009634883.1:0-52563 GCF_000690535.1 Cariama cristata | reverse complement strand
TCTTTCCCTGCAATGCCTGACCTGAGGATTTCCTGACCGTACAGTCCTCTATTAGGTGTAAGCTGTGTAAGTCCTACAGAGTTTAAAAACAGCAGAAGATGGGAAATATGCAGTGCTCTGATTATGTAGGTTCAATTTTTTCCTTAGTCTCTAAAATTAATTGTTTTCTTTTGACCAGTCATATTTACAGTTTAAATTTCTAATTTACCATGCAAGTGATCTTCATTGTAGAGTTTTTTCTCTGTTTGAGAAAAAGATTTGATTCAACTAAATTATGTATGTTAAAAAGTTTGCATGCTAAGTTGCATAGTAGAATGCTTTGTTAATATTCAAGAACATATACCTAAGGTACCTATATGTAGGTGTATGTATTGACAGCTTGGGAGCTACACATGGTTTAATAAAAGCTGAGGCAAGAGACAGGCCTGTCCTAAACCTTCCTGTTTCTTTCTAATACTTTAACACTCATAGTTTCTAGTGCATTATGTTAGCTTTTTTCGAAAGCTGTTGAGTTCTGTGTCCTAAATGACACTACGGAGGCCTGATGACCTGAAGACCGAATCCTCAGGTCGCAACCCACAGCTAATTTTGGTGAGAGAGTTTCCAGGCTAGTACTTTTTTTAATTCTTCCTTGGTATAGACCCAAATTTGTCGGCGTACTACAGCCACATTTGTCAGCCACACATCAGAGAATCCCAAGTATGCATTTCATGAATGAAATTGCCTTAATGATGGCTACGAAGAATTAAAATATTCTTTTAAGTGCTTAAGAGAATTTGCAGATGCACACACTGTAGGATCTTTATGGTCCTGCTTTTATCTATTACTATAGATTTTGCAAAGTTGTATGACAGTTAGATTTGGCGCTCAAAAATAATTCAAACTGCAGTAAGCGAAATGGAAATAAAGAAGTTGAGCTGAAATGCTGCATAACTAGTTAAAGAAGAAGTGGAAGTCATTTGAAGTGTACATGTCTCGCTTTTATCTGTTGGATCTCTCTTTTCAAATGTGATCTGTCCTATGAAAAGTGTGAGAACTAACAAACATAAAGCATCTCTACCGAAGATGCATGCTAATGTGAAGAGCCGTGCTCATGCTGAGATGATTTACCTCCCCTCAGTTTACTTGGCTAAATATACTAAATGTAAAAAGGAGAGAGCCTAAAATATAGCAAATAAACAAAATTAAAACCTGAGCCACTAACGATTACATTCCTGCAGGCAGAAGAAAAAAGGGGTCAAATGGCAGTTTGTATTTTAGTACTAGAAAACATGCACACTTTTTATATGATTCCCCCCCCCCCCCCACCCGGGTGATATGAAACCTGTGCAAGTACAGTCTTTAATTTCAGGGCTTACAACTTCAGAACTCTAGCTTAAATTTAGTATTTGTTTCAGTATACATACTCCTCAATCTTTTGAACAGAAAGGGAGGAGATTTGAGCTCTGAAAGACAAATTGCCAGCTAAGTTTTTGGTTCCCTTGTCTCTTCAGGAGGAGCTATGAAAATGTTAGACAGACCTCTTATATTTTGTGCTCAAAGGGATGCGTACCATCCCTATTTTTTGAGATAAATGATAGCTGAATTATTGTCTGTTGAACAGTCTATCTTATTTTGCCAGTATAATAGGAAAAAAGGATCCTTTTTAATGGGGAAGGTGTATAAAAATCATATCACTTGTAATATTTCTTTAGCTTTGTGGCATGAAGATCAGTAATAAGGAGAAAGACGTGTGGTGATTGCGATTCAGAAAAAGAATTCCTCCTAAAAACTTTGAAAGACATACGTGTCAGAAGGTAAAAGAGGAATTAGCTCGTAAAACTTCGAATTCTTAAAATACCCTGTTGCAATATTTAGATGTGAGAAGAGTGACTGAGGAGTTCTTGAGCTGATAATAGAGACTGTTTCATAGACAAGGAGCTGTGCATGTAATAGAGCGAGCTGTGCATTCACGACCATCGTATGGATTTGTTTTCAGGCGCTCTCGTATTATTAAAGTATTCTGCGAGGTTCAGTGAATGACTTAAGAACCGCAATGCTTCCCTTGCTATGCATTAGTGTAATTTAGGTTACTATTGCTAAAAAAATTGTCAAAGCTAGTGCAGTATCAGATGTTTCCCTGCGACTGTCAAAAGGCTGTATTATAAGAAAGGACTTGAAATAACTTGTTGGTGCTGTGGGTCAACAGATCCTTTAAATAAAAATTAACTGGCAGCATAGTAGTATGTGAACATAAAATACCACAGAATTTCCTCCACGAGCCTTGTCTCTCCCATCCAAAGATCATTTATCCTTCCTACCACATGGAAATATTCAGTATAATGCAAAAAAGAAATAGTCTTTCTGGAATTGTTTGCTGTGAAAAAAAAAATAAATTAAAAAGTGAATTCTTTTCTGTACTTACATATCTGTAGCTTCTTGGATTCCCTGAGCAGTTAAGGGCATTAGCAGGATGACTTGACTGCAAAAGTTTACCCTTGCACATTGTTTTCAAGAGTGATTACGTGAGTCTCATTTGTGGGAGGGGTAGGGTTTTTCAAGTGCTTAAAAAAACCCCTTGTTTGTATGTTGGTCTTGATTTGCTGCCTACTGTTTTATGGGATGTGAAAGCATCTATTTTTAATCCTTTTACAATCAGTCTGTTCAAAGAGAGTAATTAGAAAGAACCCTCCCGCCTCCCCCCCTGAAGTTACGCATTACTGACTTTCACAGAAGGGACTTTACCCAGAGGTTTACTTGACTAATTGTTGACCAACTAAAACCCCTGAGCGAAGAACTTTGTTGAGATGCCATTTGCGTTTAAAAATAACTGAAGTGTAGTTTGTAGCAAAGAGCTGTACGATCAGTACACGCTTCAAAACTGCTTCTTACTGATCAGATCTGATACAGCACAAGAAAACCTCGGAACTGAGGCATACTGAGATGCTGTGTAAAAACAGACGTCTCGACAGCCCGTGTACATTCCCGGCACTGTTTTAGTATCGTAATGATGAGGAGACTTTACAGAAATGCTCTTTGACAGTGTATGAGGGAGTTGAAAAACTCCAGTGGTTTGAGAGATTAATGAGGATGTGTGCCTTTGTAAGCTGTTTATTGCATTTTGAGCAAGGATAATACTCCTAGTACTACTACTACGCATGTAAGGTAAATACATTAAAGATAAAAAGCTTTTAAAACACAGATCTGGATGCCCTAAAATGATATCGATAAGAATGCGTGGCTAAGGAATGGAAAAGGAATGGGATGTCAAATTGCAAGGTAAGCCGTTGTTACCTGGAATAACCTTGTTTCTGGGTAAAGACCGGCGATCTAAGCGTTAAATTATGTGTTTATTAAGAGGGTTTTGGAGATCAGAGAGAGATGGAAAATCCTGTCATTTGCTGTTAGAGGCTGTGGTCGAGAGTTACCTGGGATTTTCCCCAAAAACTCATACTGATCGTTCATGACTGCAAAGGACTATTTATCTTTAAGGTGGCCTCATTTAGTTAGTGGCCTGATTTTAAGGAACCAGCAAGTAGGCATGGTGATGCTGTTTTTGGTGAGTCCAACCCATGCGGAGGGTGGAATGTCTCTTTGGAAACGTTAGGGCTGTGTTCACGACACCAGCGTTTGCTGGCGTTGCAGTGTTGGAGGCGTGCAGAGATACGATCTCAATGAACATGTCCATCTCATCAGAAAGCCTAAAGTAAACGCAGATCTAACGACAAAGTTAAACTTTACTGAATGTACCTTGTCTTATGGGAAATGTTTTTACTATAGCAGAATGAAGTAGAGCCTTGTGAGCTAATTTGGTGCCTGCCTGGAGCATTTAGTTGGCACTATACGTTGATTTTTCTGGTGCTGAACTCCCAGCGCAGACATGCCTCGATTGCCCTTAGGTGCCAGGGAGCCGAAGGGCTCAGTCTAGGGCTTTCGGCTCCTCAGTTTTTATGGGGCATTTATTTTCTAACGCCACATTCGGAAAGTCTTTGAGAGAACTTACTGGTCTTATTCTGGATTTTTTCCTTTCTTGTTTTTGAATTATTTTTTAATTATTCAGCTTCATCACGGAGTAGGATCCCTTTAAATGAGGTAATGAGAATTAAAGACTGTTTAAAGGGAAATTGCATAGGGAACTTGCTTCCTATGTACGCAAAGTAATACTGCAATGTGGTTCCCTGACCAGCAGCAAAAATACATAGTAGAATGGGAAATTTGAAGATACACAGGCATGTAGTAGTCTTTGCTCAAGGGCTGACATTAGTACCACAGCTTCATGTTGAAGGAAATGTTTATTTCAAAATAGTCTTACCGTGATAAAATAATGCCAATATGTGTTTCCTGCTCTGATTCGCCTTCCTTTGATTAAGATACATTACTAGACTGTACCCTTTGAGTTACGTTGATGTATTAGCTACCAATCCAGCCTAGCATGATGTGATGTTAATTACTTGAGCTAAATGATACGAGCTGCATTCTTTCACTACTTATCCTTCTAGCCATTTGTTTTCTGTTCTTATACAGGTGCTGTTTCTCCAGTATCTGTTTGACTGTCCCAGGATTTGAACATTTAAACCAAAAAGTGTTATCAAAAAGTGTGATACATGTGTGGGTTTACCATTTGTGTGCAAAAACTTGCCAAAAGTTTTGCTTTTGGCATGCAAGGAGAGTAACCTGTAAATTAATATAGCAGTTTGTTACTTTCAGAGGTGGTGACATCAAAGCGGTACAGTTAATATTTTGGCCAGCATGCTATGATGCCTGTGATGATTTATTTTCTGTCTGCTTACTTAGTCCCTAGTCTATTTGAACAGTTCACAAATGGTACTGGATTTGGCTTTACAATTCTGTATTGAGAGAGCTACTACCCAATGTAAGAAATGACTTCTGAATTACACAGGACGTTTATGGATCAACCAGAAAATGAATCCAGACAGCCTGTTTCTTAACTGCAAAACTTCCCTTCCTTCCAAAACTAACTCCTTTTGTTTTCTGGGAGAGTGGTCAGGTATCTAGAACTAAGCTGTAGCTGAATCCTGTCTTTTTTTGTGGACAGACATGATTTCTCAAGTGACTCGAGTTAGCGGAAGAGTAAATGATGACTCACCAGTGAGTCACGGTAACTGCACAGGCCAAATAAAATGTGTTAGGTTAATCTAGATGGGGAAGAAGAAATTAAGCACCCAAGCTTAGATGAACTTGGGGCGCTAAAACTTTCAGTACAGCTGTTGAACTGTACCTCCTCAACAAAATACTCCACCATCTAAATCCCTTCAGCTTTTCCTCATGCCTTCACATGTCTTCTGCCTCGCTCCAGTTTCTGTGCCAGATTTCGCAGATTGTGGGATTCACTGGGAGCCCCTGCCTTTTAGAAACGTGCAAGCTCCTCTCTCTTGCTGAACACAAACTCTGGTTTGGTTAACATGATCAATCATGAAAGCAAACCTGCCTGGTAAACTGTCACCATCCATCACTTGCTGCAGACATCTGATGCAGAGCAGCAACTGTCAGTGGGTAAGCAATGGTAACGAACTCTGTAACACCTAGCTGACATTAATAACTTATCAGTTAAGGATAAATAGAGTGATGCAGTACTCATTTGTGGCACAGGATTTGGCCAGCCGTTCCTACAATGCTCCATCGGTTTCATTGGTATCTCCATACGTTGGCCTTCACATGAATGGCAGCATACTAATCATATTTTAAATAAAGGACAGGGGCCTTGATTTAAAAAAACAAAAATAAAAAATTATCTTCATATTCAGCTTGTAGCACTAATTCCTTGATGGTTTGCAGGAATTGCTTGCCTGAGGGCAGGATATTGTGAATACCTAACTGAAGAAATTTTGTGTTGTATATTACAGCAGGCTGGTAGAATAGAAATGGTCGGGTATTGTAAGTCAACTTTGCACAACGACGGTTGAGGGGAGATAGGATTAACTGATCTTTTTAGAAAAAGCTAAAGAAAAATGATTACATATCTTAGCATCTTATTAATGATGAATAAATGAAAACTGAAATTGGAAGAAAGATTCTAGCCAGCAGAAGAGAAAAGATCTGGTTTAGCTCACCAGTGGGAAGGGAAAGGAACTTGAAACTGGTTTACAAAGGAGCCGAGCAGTTTATGGAATAAATTGTTGGATAGTCTTGCATTGAAAACTAAAGCATTTTGTAGGAGAGATAGATGTCTGACTTCTGTCTTCATGAGGGGATTGTAAAGTGTTCGGTCAGTTGGTTGGTCTCATATTTTAATGAACCCAAAGTTGCAGTGATTCTGCTGAGATATCCATGGACAGGAGGGACCTTTCTTTTCCCCTCAAGAGGTACAACTTCAAGTTTTGTCTTGGAGTTTTTTTCCCACTGTCTTCCTGCATTCCTGTGAAATCCTGGCAGTTAGATACATGAGTATTGGGTAACGTACCCTAATGCTTTTGCGGGTGTCGAGGGGCCTCAGGCACTGGGGTGTCCTGCTCATGTGTAGCGAAAGGCTTGGGTGCAGTAGATGGTTCCTTGGAGTCCCGGACTGCATCAGGCAGAGGGTCCCAACTACCAAGGGTGGTCATATTCCAGGGAGTTCCCTAATTTTAAGGAATGTTATCGAGAATGTTTTAACATTTTCAGAATAAAGGCTGGCACCTGAAGTGTGATACGGCAGTGTCTGGACAGCCTGTAGGAACGCAGAGCACTGAAGTAACCTAGTAACTTGAATTACAAGCCCACTGTTTACGTGCTCTGTATTATCTGCAGCTGCTTTTATAACTGATATTTTCAGTTCCCCCGAAAATACATGGTTGTGAATTTGTCAGGTTAATGTTTTTATGAAGAACTTAAATGAAGAAGAATACAGTGCCACATTTAGTAAGTGTAGTGAGTTATTCTGAATAAAATAACAGGTTATTTCTGCAAGTTCAATCCTGCAGAACTTCCACTGACAATGATAGGTATTTTTGCAGAAGTAACATTTAGCTTTCTACCCATTTGTTCATACAATTTAGAACACTTTTCTGTAATTTGTCCATACGTTTACTGAAGTTAAAATGTTTTTCATCTATATTTAATAGTCAGCCTTTTAAACTTTAAGTAGCATGTTTCTCTTATGAGAAGTACTTGCCCTTGATTCTTTTCTGCCAGTAGCTTCTGCATCTCTGGTTTATTTTTTTCAAGGTTATTGTTTCTTCAAGTTGTTTTTTTTTCTCTGTGCAAAGCCAATCTCATCACTTCATATGATGTAGGATGTTCCCATCTGGTCTGCTGTGTTTCTTTTTCACTGCAAACATTGAAATTTAACATGCTTTTCAAAATTAGGATATAGTTGTTGTTCAACCCGCTATTACAGTACAAGTTCGGGATGAACATGATGTCCATATAGAGTGTTCAAACTCTAGAATTTAATCTTTCATGTTTGAGAGTTTTCTGGTTTACTTGAAAATTTTATTTTCTAACCCACATGATTGAAATTAACTGGCTAAACGTGAAGTGGGCATAAACTCAGTTTAGAGTTAGCAAGTATTTGTGTCTATGGCCCTTCTTTGTACATAGACATCTGAAGTTTCTAGCAGAAGTTAATTGTGGCACTTAGAATCATTATGGTTGGAAGAGACCTCAAAGATCATCAAGTCCAACCGTATACCCAACACCACCATGCCCGCTAAACCCACTGACCCATGTCTCGAAGTACCACATCTAAATGTTTTTTGAACACCTCCAGGGATGGTGACTCCACCACGTCCCTGGGGAGCCCGTTCCAATGCCTAACGACTCTTACAGTGAAGAAGTTCTTCCTAATATCCACCCTGAACCTCCCCTGGCGCAACTTGAGACCGTTTCCTCTTGTCCTATGGCTAGTTACCGGGGAGAAGAGACCAACCCCCACCTGGCTACACCCTCCTTTCAGGCAGTTGTAGAGGGCGATCAGGTCTCCCCTCAGCCTCCTCTTCTCCAGACCAAACACCCCCAGCTCCCTCAGCCGCTCCCCATCAGACTTGTGCTCCAGACCCTTAACCACCTTCCTTGCCCTTCTCTGGACTCGCTCCAGAACCCCAAGGTCTTTCTTGTAGTGAGGGGCCCAGAACTGAACACAGCACTCGAGGTGTGGCCTCACCAGTGCCCAGTACAGGGGGACGATCACTGCCCTGGTCCTGCTGGCCACACTGTTTCTGATACAGGCCAGGATGCTGCTGGCCTTCTTGGCCACCTGGGCACACTGCTGGCTCATGTTCAGCCGGCTGTTCACCAAATAGAATCATAGAAAAAGGTTGTTCCTGATATTCTCATAGTATAATGAACAAAGAGCTGGGATGAAGGCCTCTGGAAAAGGAGAGAAAGTAGAGGAAAGGAGATTAAAAAGAATGAGGGGAAAAGCGAAAACAAGAGGAAAAGAGAGAAGTGAAAAAGAAAGAGAATTGAAGTAGTCCTTCAATAAGAGCATGCTTTCCACTTGTAGATGTTGAATCTGACTATATGTTACCAAACAATTAATTGACATAACTAGAAGAGTTAAGAACCAGTCCTTTTATTTAAAGTACCTGGATGGATGTTTGTACCTGTCTAGTGAAATACAGGAACAGAAATCCCTCCAGTGATTATAGGCTTCAGGAACAAGGCTTTGATTCTTCACCGAATAATAAGAGTAGCTTAGGTTTGACAGGACCTCTGACAGTCATCTAGTTCAACCCTGGCTTCAAAGCGTGTCCAGCAAGAGCAGGTTACTTAGGACTGTGTGTCCGGGCTCTATCTCTGAGGATGGAGATTCTAGCTCCAGGCAACCAGATACGGTACCGGACCATCATGACCCCCAGCTAAACTTGCTGCAGTATATCCATGCCTTTCTGGAAGTGAGGAACCCAAAAGGGGACACAATGATTCAGGTTCAGGCTCAGAAGTGCTGAGCAATCACTTTCCTTGGCCTGGTGACTACGTGCTTGATAATGCAACCCTGTATGCGATTGACCATTCCTGCAAGGGCAAACTGCTGATTAACATTCGAAGGATTCTCCAGCTTCTTGTCTGCAAATCTGTTTTCTAACCAGTCTGTACTGGTTATTCCAACCCAGGAGGAA
This sequence comes from Cariama cristata, assembly GCF_000690535.1. NCBI lineage: Eukaryota > Metazoa > Chordata > Aves > Cariamiformes > Cariamidae > Cariama > Cariama cristata. The sequence goes on along the minus strand of NW_009634883.1, from coordinate 43,525 downwards.
GGCTCTGCTGTTGCTTGTTTTGAACTCCGAAAGGTTCCTGTGAGCCCATTTCTCCAGCCCGTCAAGGAATATCTGAATGTGACCCTGCTGTCCAAAGTATTGACTGCTCCCTCCAATTTGACCTCATTCCCCAACTTGCTGGAATTGCACTCTGTCCCATCATCCAGGTCGTTAATAAAGACAATAAATACTGTTGGCCCCAGCATGGATCCCCGAGGGAAGCTGCTAGGAACTGGCTGCTGTTGGGACTTTGTACTGCTGGTCAGAACCCTTTGAGTCCGGCAGTGCAGCCGGTTTTCCTCAAATCTGCTTATCCAGTCCATATCTCCCCAGTTTTCCTTCAAGGACACAAGAGGAGACTGAGTGAAAGGCCATCCTAAAGTCAGAGCCTACAACATTCGCTGCCTTCACCTTCCTTGTCCACAGCGCCAGAGTCGCCCTTGGTAAACCCATACGGGACGTAGGCAATGGCGTTGTCCGTCACCTGGCTGGCAATGGCTTCTAGGACATTTACTCTATAACTTTCCCAGGGACAGAGGTGAGGCTCGTAGCTACCTGAATCCTCCTCTTGCCCTCCTTGAAGATGAGTGTGACATTTCCATTTTTCCAGTCATCAGGAACCTGCCCTGCTCTCCACAATGTTTTGGTGATAGTAACATCAGCCCTCTCCCTCAGCACCCTGAGGTACAGCCCATCTTCCTTTACAGCAAGTGTTGCTCCAGTCCCATAGCAGGCTCAGGGACCCGGGAGGCCTGAGGGCAAAACTAACCAGTGAAAACTGAGGCAAAAAAGGCATCAAGTACCTTGACTTTTTTCATGTCCTTTGTCATTAGGTCCCTTTTTCCATCAGGCAGTGAGTCCACATTTTCCTTAGCCGTCTGCTTGTTGTCCCTTACTGTGTCACTCATGTTCTAGTATTGTAGATAACGTCTCTGACAGACCTGCTGTAGATAAGCAGCATCTCCATATAGATGGTCAAAAACAAGGCATGAGTAATAGATGGAAAATTCTGAGGGCAACAGAAAAGATTAATTGAAATTTCCTAAGTAAAAGTACAGAATTATGTAATGAAAGTTGAGGGTGAAAGTTTAAAATTAATGGAAATAAATTTTCACACAGCAGAGTCACCTGTACAAATGAGTTTCACAGAATATTTTGAAGAGCATTAGTTTTGACATTTTAAAAAAAAGATACCTGAATGGGTATTTATGTAATAACTATTTATACTAGATGTGAACTCTGTCTAAAATCCAAGAACTGATGCCTTTGGAGGCATACGTCTGCGTGCCTACAAACGTACTGGTTTAGGAGAAAAGGTCCATCACTAGGTTTCCTCTAGCTCCTCTAGACTGTCGGGTACTGAGCAGTGTCGGACACTGGACTTTGAATGACACGGATCACTACCCTGGACTGGGATGGTGCTTTCTGTGGTCTCTGTTGACATTAATGGTGAATATTAACATTTAAGGAACCTTTCAACATTCTCTAATCTCTTTTTAAAATGCACTCGCAGTCATGGGAAATTCCTTTTTGTACTTTCCCATCTTACGATTGCGTGCAGTCTCGCAAGTGAAATCTCTGTGTCACTGTTCATCACAGGAGGAATAAAACCTGAAAAGCGTGCCACAGTTTTGGTACTCCCTCAGGTCATTTGGGAAAAGTAGGAAGAAATCATTTAAAATTACATTTCTAAGAAGGGAAAAGATCTTTTTTTCTTTGTTTTTCTTCTCTCTTCACTTATAAAACCTGATTTACTTCAGTGAATACTGTCTACAATGGAAGCACTCTGATGAAGAATTAATTTTGTATGTGGTACTCTTATAGCTGTGCCTATCACTCCTACAACTTAAATTATTTGAATTTATTTTGAGAACGTGGTGCGTGTGTTTATACAGGTGTTCTTTGTTTATGTAAGAAGGATTATGTGCAAAATTTAACATTTTTCAGTAGTTCCTGAGTTAGCATTCTCTATACATTCAAGTGCATCTGTGTGTGAAACGGATGGTACTAAAAATGTTTCTATAATTAAACTGTATTTAAGTCCTCAGAGAGGAAGCTTTTCAGCAAGCTGAACTTCAAATATAACAAACAAAATGATAGCGAAATGCTCTTAAGCCACGGCCCATTAAATGAGTAAAAATAATGTTTGAAGGGGTTTTTTTTTCATAGCTGTGGGTGTTGCGTTTGGCAGTTATTCAGGAAACATAAGTTTTATTATTCAGACCATCATTTCACATAGTATTACTCCTATCAGTAGTTCCTCCTGAAGGGAAATGTCTTTGAGTGAACACTTCAAGTTAGTTAGGTCCTGGTTTGTGACATTTGCGGAATTCCCTCTGAGTATAAAAGATCCCTTTGGTGTAGAGGCCTGTGGAAACTCCAACTCTTGAAAGTTTTGATAAGCCTGGCGAGCTGCCTGGAGGTCACCGCTGCTGGCGGGGTGGGCCGTGGCTACCTGAAGTGACTTTTTCTTCTTCCCCTTCTCCATCCTAGGAAGTATTCTTCTTCTAGAATCTCCTATATCCATGCCTTTGGCATTGGTTCTGCTGCAACCTCTCCTGTTGGTTTTAATAGGTGTTTTAGTTTTCTGGGCGTTTTATCATGAGGAACATAGGCTTTGTATCTGGGTATATGGATGAAATGCACTGGTTTGTGTTCACAAGTTCAATCTAGGTATCTGGTCATTGTAAAAGGTGCCTGAGCCTTAAATTCTATGAAACTGCTTCCAATGAAGGTTTAGAAACCTAATAAATATCTTGTGCTGTGATTAAGGTGAGGACCCCTGAGAAAGTTAGTTATTTTTAGGGCTGTGGAAGTCCCTGGCAAAGGGAAGTTAAATCAAACTGTTGATATTCCCATCTTAGATACTGCAGTCTATTGGCAATCCTTTAACACTTTAAGCCTGGGTAAATAATAGGAGCTTAACTTCATAAGTGAAACGGTTTCCATAACCTTTCGGGAAAGGTATAATCCTTACCATTTGTCCATTTGAATCAAAGAGGTTTTGTTCTGATGCAAGAGACTGCCGCTGTTCTTTTTGTGTGCTGTATTTTATAGAAACACTCTGCTATTAGACTAAATATGTTGCGTTCTCTCTACTGCTTCCAGTCTTAAACATTTGGAAGTAAGATACTTTTTGTCACCTGTTCTTCTTATTTGCTAATGAATCTGTTGTCCTGAATGCCGCAAGTTATCTAATTGTTGGTTCCCAAGGAAGACCTTTGTTTGCAAAGTGGTACTTTGGATTACGTTTTGATTGTTACATACTTGGGATTAATTACTTTTGATTGTTTCATGCTACTCTTGCTAGTAACATTCTTATTAATCATCTGTATCTTTCTTTTTGCAGCTTGGGTCCTGTGTTTGCGCTGTTTGTACCATTTTATTCCTCCATTCCAAGAGTGCAGGTGACACAAGTATTAGGCCACTTTTCTATCACAAACAAGACACTAGTCTACATACTGGGTTTACAGGTATGGTATGTACTTGCTTGTTCATCTTTTAATGGATTACTAATGTAGTAGTTAGTATTTCTGTATGTTTGTCTATGAATTTTCATGCTTCCTTATGTATCGTTCCACATATGTTTAGCTAGTGACTGTCCCATCAACTAAAATATTGAAAAGCATGTGTTACTAGTATGCATTTCTACATGCGGAAGTGGTGAGCAAGTGATCTGTTGTCCTCTGTCCTGATTGTCTTGCATGGGGAAATATAACAGACAGTTCTACAATATTTTTTTTTTAACAACAAAATGAACTAGATGAAAATAGATGAAAACAGAACCTGATGCTAAGGTATATCTATCTTTCACCTTCTAATTTGCTTATATTCTTGACTTTGTGTATTTTCCCCATGTCTGTTAGAGCTCAAACAAAGCTATAGAATACAGTATTTTTCTGTGGTAAGACTGTCGGTAAATAATCAAGGTTTCGGCTGAATTCCACTTTTATATAAATTAAAATTCTTTGGATATCAAACATTACCATGTAACAGATAATTTAAAATAGTGTAACATAGAGCACGGCAATATCATGTAGTATTATGTTAAAGACGAGTGGAAAAATATAGGTACTTGGTACAGAAAGGCAGTAGTTGTTCAAGAAACAACAAAAAACCCCAGCAGCCTAGAAATGAATGGACACTCATGTCACAACCTGAATTATGAAACAGAAGACGTGCAAACTTATGAGAAACTATACTCATTTTTATATATTCCAGGGACTCAGAAATACCTCTAGCGCTAGCAATGGAAAGCACCATAGTTCTGTGAAGTGTGGTAGAGAGTATTTTAGAAAAAATGATCGGTTTTGGAATATTGACTCCTGCTCCACGTGAACATTTCATTCATCCCTTTTGCTGTTCAGCCTCTGGATTCCTTCCGTTCCTGCCCCAGCACCTTCTTGATCTTTCAGAAATCTTGTTTTCTTTCTTCTGAACCCATCAATACCACTATTATTCCGGTCTTTGGGAAAGCCATGTTGTCTGAGCCCTTTTCCATCATGTCCTTTGCCTTTTGCTTTCATACACACACCACCTCCGATACAGAGCGTTGCTGTTACTAATCACTGTATCTTCGCTGATCTTTCCCTGCTGCGTACAGAATGGTTGCTGCCGTCACACAGAGGCTGAGGGAAAAATCATTTGCCTTCTCCTCATGTATAAACCCTGCCCTTACCTCTAGTCATTCTTTCCGTAGTCAGAAGTCTAGAGGGAAGGTGTTCTCATGATTCAGTCGGCATCGTGCAGAACTATTTTAGTAACCAGTATCAGTCTAATTTTCAGCTCATTTTTCCAGTTGGTGATAACCTTCTCCAGGTGATTAATCACATACTTTACTAGAAACAACGAGCCACCCTGCTCGCTTACCAGGATTTTTTTTAAAATTCACTCCGACCTCTTTCTGTGATTTAATGTCGACAAATATACCACTGGGTGAGAACTTTATTTCTTTAATTTTGATGCTCATGCTTAGTCTCTCTGTGACTGTGTGTCTGAGAGCTTCACTTGCACTGCCTGCCCCGCTTGGAACTCTTCTCCTGTTGCTGCTGAGTCATTTCCTTTGCTTCAGTCTTTCAGACTTGTTTTGCTGTGCAGCCTATAACTGACATCCTGTTACACTTCGTATGCTATATGAAAATAAAATGTATTGTTCTGTAGAAGGAGAAAAATTATTGGATCCCTGTGTTTTTTCCACTTCTGCCTCTTCTGGAATACATCTGGTTGTAATGTTAAACTGAATTTTCAGAGAGATAAATGTCTGACTTCTCCCATTGTCACGATAAGTACATAGCCTATATAATATTGCAATATAGTTATGCAGACAACCACAGCTTTGTAAAATTAAAATTTTAAATCACTGCTCTTGTCTTCTAGCTCTTAACCTCTGGTTCTTACATCTGGATTTTAGCCTTAAGTGGATTGGTAAGTCTTACTGTTTTAAAAATCCTGTGTTGCTTAAAACGCTCTGTTATGTATACAATCAGTGCAGTACATTTGGACTCAAAAAGAACAGAAATTACTGACTAATGTTTTTATTTGTGACGGTAAGTAGAAAGTTTTGGACTTTAACTTCCAAAGATGTAAAGCACTGGCTGGGTGGTGAAAAACTGACAGACAACGAAAGAACTGGTTAATATTTGCAGGGTGCCACTGCTCTCTCACCCCCTAAAATTAATTTTACTGCTATGGATATAGCTTTAGACCCACAACTATAAATGAAACTATTGAGGAAACGGTAGAAATGTTTACCCTATTGGGTTTTTTGGTGATTGTTTTCAGTAAGCCTCCAGCTTTTATTCTGAAAAGCAGCTTTTAACAAGTTTGCTGTGAGGATTTTTCATGTTTTGCTGATCTCCTTGGACATCCGTAGTATAGCTGTTTCTCACTATGATAACAGCAGTAAGGATGTAAAATCACTTTCTTCACACCAGTCAGATGAAGTCGGTGTGGTCTGTCTTTTTCCTTTCTGACTGTGTTCTTAGTACTAAGGCACTTTGTGCTAAAACAGATTGTACTAAATCTTCCAGATTGTTAGATACTGATAAGCTGCTTCTAAAATTTTACAAACTCAGAAATTAGGAGCCCAGACTCTGATTTCTTGGCCCAAAATACTGCTGCTTTTCAAATAGTGAAAGTGCCACCTCTTCCAAAGAAGCTCATTATTAAATTAATGCAATCCTAAGAAGAACTTAAATTGTGCCCTTGCTATTTAGAACCTACTAATTTGAATTTGCAGTGAGCTCAGAGTGAGATGCCTGTGGACGCTTCATATATTGCTGCTATAACTCAGTAGTTTGGTCTCTTACCATTTGTGTTGACTATTCCGAAATATTCTGTGAGCTCGCAGGAGAACTAACAGAAGTGATGGAGCAGTAAATAGTGAAGTCTGCTTAGCAATTTGGTCTGACCATAAATATTGATGAAAACAGTGCAACTAACAAACCACAATTTCTCTCTCCTGGAGATCAGCCTAAACCTCCGTGCCCGCCTAAGGATCTGTGACTTCCTCCAAACGCAATACCCTTCCTGTTACTCTTCTGGCTCTTTTAATAGCCCTTCCTTTTGTACAGGTGTTCATTAGAGAGGGAAGGAAAGGAAAGGAAAGGAAACGAAAGGAAAGAAAAGGAAAGGAAAGACATTTTAACTCCCTCTTTCCTGGTGGCAGGAACTGTATGTATATTTGGTTGTACAGACTTATAAAAAACGGCTCAAGTTTTTTTTTCGTAATATATTATGTGGTTCTTATTTTAATTCCCTTTTAACGTATAGTTTTATTCAGCTGTATAATGCACCTTTATTAGGATTCTTTTTCATAAACGGCCTTTTTTTTGATTGTAGGTCGACAGTATGTTTTACATGGGTATAAATTGAGCTTTCTCTGTGTCATGGGAAGGCTTAAAAAAATTATCTGAAGTTTTCATATTGCTTCAGTCAGCATCAGTTAAGTCATCATCGATGATGATGTGCTTTCAGTCTCATTTTTTTTCCAGTAAGCAGAGAGCTGCACTCTACTGCTTTGTAATAAGTGCTACAATTTGGAAAGAAATTCGTGTTACGAATTTCAGCCATTTTTTGCACAGCATATCTGTCACAGTTCTGTGAATAAGAAGTCTCTTTTTTCCTCTTTTAGAAATTATAATTTGGCATCTTTTAGGAAAACTTGATAAAGGAATAAAGTTTCACAGTATATTAAATAATCTGAAGAGGGATATGAAATACTAAAAAGGCACCTTCTAGCACTACAGGTGTAGATACTTGATAACATACGTACATGTACAATTACAGAAATACGTAGGTTGTCAAAGCAATGTTAAGTCATGCCGACAACATATGTATTTTTGTAATTCTTACTGTTCTTGACATTTTCTAACATACTGTATCTTTGAATACAGTTGAATCAAATTGTTATGTATTTCTACAAAAAGGCTGAGTAAATCCATGAACACCAAGTCAGCTAGGTGTGATATTTAGTCACTAGTTCATTGCCTGTTAGACACTTCTCTCACTGTATTTTTAGCTCTAAAGATCACTTAGACACTCATATGACTGTATATGATGCTGTTCTGCAATTTAGCCTTTGTTGCACTTCTGCTTATGTGGAGTACTAAAATGGATGGTGCCAGCACGATTTCTGAATTGTTGTCGGTTTCCACTTTCTCTTCACTATGTTCTTGGTTTAGGTTTATTTAAATTCTCACAATTTGTATTTTATCGTGTAATGAATGCTAAATGGGATCTGACTTTCCATGTACAAGATGTGGCACTGGAGATTGATTTCTGTGTTCATCCTTGCTAATGCTGTTAGACTTCCCTATGAATTCCAGGCAGAGTGTAGAGCAACTGGGATTTGTACCGCCTTGAGTTCTTGCTTTCAGTGGTTTTGGGCAATGCCGTCGTTAACAGAAATGTGTTTGCATGGGTGCATGAGTCTATGTATGCAGGTAGGCATTGATGTAATGTGCCTGGTGATAGGGAATTGTAGACAATTTGTAGTTTGAGGCTGGATTGTTCTCAGTCACAGAGATTACAGCACATGTTTTGTTACTGGAATACAAAAGGTCTACTGTGTCTGTCTTTGCCATAAGGTATATCTTCCTTGATCTCGAATTTTGAATCAGCATAGGAATACACTCTTAAAGGCAGCTTCTTTACTCTCCAGATGAAACTGGAGTACCTCTGGATTATCATTCTTTTGGTATGTCAGTATGGGCCTGGTAATTTCAGTGGCTGGTATGTTGTGTAAAACGTGCTGTTTAAATACATGAGGCTTATTTACAAAGAAGGGAGAATTTAAGAAGTAGACTGCAAACAAATTCTCAAATCTGTTATAATCAGTAATCTGTAATGTCATTCATCTTATAAATTATAAGACTAATTTTGTTTCTTGTGATTTGTTTTGCCAGGAATATAGCATACTTGGTACATACAGTCCAGATTTGCTTCTTATGATAGGTGGTTTTTTTATGTCACAAAAGTGGGAAACTTCATATTAGAGATGCAGATGTATCATGAAAGTCATACATCCTATTTCCATTTGACTTCGAGCCAGAAATTCTTTCAATAGTTTTTTACAGAAGTGCTTCCTTATAATGCATCTCATTCAGTTTAGCGAAGGCCAGCAACTATTTCCCTATTCTTCTTTTCTTTAAAACAGGCAAAACGCCTTAGAAAATGGTATCCACTTGAATGTTTCATTGGACGCATATATATTAACCCATCTTCTCTCCCTTTCCGCGCCCCCCCTTGAAAATCTCTTGGGTTCTCAGTTTACATTTCTCATTGCTGTACTCTTGCAGGATTGAAATTTGGGGGGCATGTCAAGGCTCACTCGATCACAGCCACAGCATACCTGCTTCAAGAAGTAAGCTCAGGTTGGTACCAGCAGATGAGATACGCCTGCTGAGACATGCAGTTCCCTCGCTTCATTAGTAGAACGTTGTTATCATACAGATCACGTGCCAGGGTTTCTGCTACCCATGTAGCCAGGGCTATATTTCATAGGGGAGAGGTATCTTTCTGGCCCTTTCTGTGATTTTAGTGTTGTAGCCTCTTTCTTCTTGTCTAGGGTCATTTGTTTATTTGTTTGCAAGGAGATGTGCATTGCATAAAGTCCAAAATCTGGAATATTCTGCATCTTCTGTGAGCTGCCTTGAATGTATGTAGAGTTCAGTTCAGACCTTAGGAAACTGAAATTGTCTTAACCTTACAAATACTGAAGTTTCTAAAACCTTGTTTACTTTGCAGATTTCCCTAAGCCGAATGCAACAGCCTTCTGCACTGTTTCTGGGCTACGCTGCAATTGACTTTTCTCACATTGTATGAAAAGTTGCGCTTTTTATACTTTAGATATTGGAAAACTGTAGAGGATCTGTAATTTAGAGTATGTACTTTAAAGGCTTACGGTTAAGATAGAAAGTTCAAACAGTGTCGAGTGCATGGTTTTAATTTCAGTCCTGAGTTTTGAGTGCTTTAGTTCTTATTCATAATTTTGAAGTTGCTGTCTTGGTTTTACATAGACTACGGATATCTGTTGTTAAATGCTCCCGAGCGTACTTTGGATTGTTTTGAGTTCTATTTATTAAGAACTTTATTCATCCTTCCTGTTTGTTATTTGTTCAGCTGATGTGTTTTTCTATAGTGAATTCCTGTCCTTTAGGCTTGGCATTTATAGGATAAGATGTGATTGGGCTGGGGAGCGAAATATTTAAACCCAACTTTCATTTTTTTAATTCTTGTCTTAAAAGTAATATTATGTACTTAATACCCGATCAGACCTAAGAATCATTGATTTTCTTGTTGTTCTTCTTCCTCTTCCACATCTTTCTTAAGTGATTTTTGGACAATCCTTACTGAATTCTTTTTGTTGTTTTAGAAACTGTTTTGAAGGGAATGCAGAAGCATTTGTAATACCCCACAGTGCAGTATTCACACTTAAAATATCGTCCCTTCTACGTACTTAAAATTAGTGTTAAATATGTACTGACTTAAAATTAGTATTAAATATGTACTGACTTTTCTTGAAGAGAATCTTTGATCAGAGCCTGATAATGCAGTTACCTCTACATTCATGCCCTGCAATGTGTCCTTCTTCATCCTCCAGTCACTCTGGACATCCTCCAATTATCCACGTTTAGTCTTAAGTAGATCTTTAGTCAATGTCCAAGTATGAGATTCCTTGAATTCTTTGTAATTGTGTAATTATAAATGGTGATTCAGGGAAGTCTACTTACGTTTAGTTAAATGTCTTGCGGTAGCGCTTTGGTGACACAGAAGAGAGTCAGTCTAATAGGATTGAGTTTGGATAATTTAAAAAACTATATGAAAGCTATGCATTAATTGTTTTTATGCTGTTGATTTATAACCAAGCAATATGTGGAGTTCAGGGTCAATAAAATTAATTATTTGCAATAACTGAAATCACATTTTTAATTAGTTGTTTTAAATTTGGAATTATGAAAAGCTATAGGGAAAGCAAAATTTATTAGAAGTATGAAATTTAAATAAAGCAGTATTAAGACATGATTAACATGATTAAATGTTGTGTTACTGTTTTGAATATTGTTACTGTGTAAAGTAAAGTCTAGGGCGCTCACAATAACATTAATAACACTTTAAAAAAAGTCTCATTGCTGTTTTTTCGTCTTGAGCTTGTTTTCACCCAAATGTCTGGTAACAGACTACTTCACAGTGCATTTCTGACTTGAAAAATTGACACAAAAGGGGGGTATCCCTAACCCTACCTTTTAAACTTTAAATAGTTTTATAAGTATATTGTAGCCAGGCCTCTCATTGATTTTTTTTTTTTAAAGTCTTTAGTTTTGTGGAAACATTGGATGATCACGGAGGAACATATTTTTATCTTTCTCAGTAGACAGAAACATAATTTGGGGAAGAAATAATGAAGAAAATTTAAATAAATCCAAGAAGATACATTATTTAAAGTTTTCCTGCTGGTGTCTTGTCTTTAACTGCAACTGGTATTTGAGTCTTTGTGTTTGAAATCAGTGTGACTGATTGGAACTGGAACTGCCCTTGGCTGTTCAGCTAAGGCTGAGCATATGTGCCAGAGGTGCAGTGGGCCAAAACATCATTTTTGACTGATTACCTGGTGTCATTGACCACAGCATCAAGAAATCCCATTAAATACCCCGTAGGTGTTGCTCTGGAGATGTACTGGGCTGCTTTGTATAGAGCTATGCTTGCTCTGCTTAATTAATGAGCTGGGCTTTCTAACTGAGGCTTGAGCACCACACTCGGGCACTTGCATGGATCCTGTTTTACCTGTCAGCGAAGGTCCTATAGACGCACCTACCTATCTAACAAATCGCTATAGAGGTCTTTATTCTATAGCTGGATCATGTTGCACATTACTGAGGATTATGTTCTAAGAACTGCAGCAAAAGGTTTTACTGTATAAAAGATGTGAAAAAGAAAATATTGACCAGGATAAAATTTCAAGACCTGATACTCCAAATTAAAGCACCAGTACTACAGAGTCTTTTTTTGGATTATACAGATAACTCCAGCTTTTTTTCAGGAAGGTTTGTAAAGGTGCAGGAAGTGTTACCAATACTTTTTATTCCTTTTCTTTTTTCTTCTTTTTCTTGTCAATGTTTCTTGAAGTCCTAGCTCAAGGAGTCGAGAGATTGTTTGGGAATGTCAAAGTGGTAAAATAAGCTCTTAATCCTTGTGCAAACTACCACGTCAAAATCCAAAAGAATGTCCCAACAGCTTAGAAGTCATGAAGGAAAGTTTTGCTTTTTTTTTTTTCAAAAAAAAAAGCCTTATGATTTTAAGACTTTCTTGTTAGTGACTTATTGGAACTTGAGCTGTGATTTCTGAATATTTTACTTTGGTTTTACAATACATGTATCAGTATTTTGCTAATATCAGTGAGACTGCTCGCCTATTAAAAAATTCTGCGTGTGCTTAAGTACTTTCCTAAATAAAAACGTATATTTTATGTGTAACTGATGTGATTCCCCTTTGCTGATAGAACTGCCCACCAAAGACCAAGTACTGAGACAGTTCACAGAATCACTGAGGTTGACATCTGGTCCAACCCACCCTGCTCAAGCTGGGCCACCCAGAGCTGGTTGCCCAGGACCGTGTCCAAACAGCTTTTGAATATCTCTGGGGATGGAGACTCCACCACCTCCCTGGGCAACCTGTGCCGGTGCTCAGTCACCCTCACAGTGACAAAGCCTTTCCTGATCTTCAGAGGGAACCTCCCGTGTTTCTGTTTGTGCCCGTTGCCTCTGGTCCTGGCACTGGGCACCAGTGAGCAGAGCCTGGCTCTGTCCTCTTCATTGTGTCCTTTCAGGCATTTATATACTTTGATAAAATCCCCCTGAGCCTTCTCTTCTCCAGGCTAAACAGTCTCACTTCTGTCAACCTCTCCTCGTGTGAAAGATGCTCCAGTCCCTTCATCATCTTCATGGCCCTGTGCTGGACTTGCTTCAGGAAGTCCACTTCTTTCCTGTGCCAGGGAGTGCGGAGCTAGACACAGTACTCCAGGTGTGGCCTCGCCAATGCTGAGACAAGAGGAAGGATCGCTTCCCTCGACCTGCTGGCAACGCAGCTGAGGAATCTCAGCACATAAGTTGTGAAGTGCATAGCCTGAAATAAGAAATGGAAAAGCAATAGAATAACAGAGATTAGGGAATGAAAAAGAAGTCTATTTGTCTGTCTCCTAACTTTAGGACAGATGCAGGTATCCATATGTAACTTAACAGATGTGCTGGATCCCAGCCAAAACTAACGTGAGGTATCTGCATGTGGGCAATGGTCTATATTCAGTTGAGTGACTGTGGGTAACATAATTTGAGATGAGCGTCTCTACGTTCTGCTGACTGTATTGACTTGATGATCTCTGTGGTGGGATTTTAGACACCTTGCTCATGTCTAGATGTGTACATGGAAACATGTGACATCTGAGTAAGCTGACAACGCTTGCTCCTGCATCAGTTAAAGCATCTGAGAAGAGAAGTAGTTGATTCATCTGGCATACAGGGGATGTTAGTGTGGAAGTGAGGTTGTAATAGTTTGGGGAGGAGGGAGATGCAGATATTTCCAATTCTGGAAGAAGGAGAAAGCAGTGGGAAAGGAAGGGAGAAGGTACTTTCTCTTTTATATCCACAACTTCTGAGATCCTATAGAAAAATGGATTTTAGTTTTTAGTTTGTATTGCACTTCTAAGTTTTCCGTTTCTCTCTCAGATCTGAGGAAGAGTTTGTGTGCTCAAAATCTGGTGTACTTGGTCAACTGTGCCATCTGGTTCCATAAGAGGTAGATTACTTCTATCAAGCTTTCGTAGCCTGTACATGTACACTATCATGGCTGCAATGTTATCGTTGTTTAGAGAGGGAATCCATGGGAGTCATTCAGCTGCGTGTGTACTTTGGAGACATGTGCTGTAGGATGAGTCACATCTTAACGGTGCCCGTTTCTCTCTGTTGACTATGAAACCAACTTGAAACAACCAGCTCATAAGTAGGCTTTTAAAATATGAATGTCTATGTTGGGGCAGATAAATCCAATCATCATCTTTTATGTGGAGAGGCTCGATTAACAATATGATGACAATCGCTCGCAGAACTCTGGCAGAGACCCGGGGGAACCTATCCTTAGGTCACAAGTACAAGTTAAGAATAGATGTACTGTGCGGAAATGGCAGTGCTTGTACATACAAAAAGAATGATTGAGATCTCATAATGATTGCACCTGACCAATGAAGATATAGCATTGATGGACTCCGAAGAAAAAAAATTCAAGGTATCTGGGAAATTTATGAGCCCAGTCAACTGGGAAGGAAATTGAAGAGAATTAGCTTATCATAATCTTATTTTTCTGTCAAGAAAAGGGCTGTTTATACTCTTAGGAACTATTTCCACAAAGAAAACCCAAACAAAAGAATGTGTTGTGTTACAATTACATTACAGGTTATAACTACAAGTTGAAAATACATGTGTAGTGGTTTTATTTGTTGGATGATTTTCACATGATCTCTCTTGGTTTGATAAATGTGTTTCTGTAATCAAGGTAAATACAGAATCTCAATACAACTTTAACACCTTGTTTTGATTCTAGTTGTATAGAATTCAGAAGATATTAAGGATAAAGCAGATAAAATAGGTATGAAAATATCACTTCACCTTAAGAATACTGCTCTTTGCTTTCAATTTGTTGATACCTGAAAACAGCAAAGTCTTGAATGCGTGATGAATAAATTGTTCAGAACAAAATAATTGAGATATTTACTGTAAAGTTCTAACCATTAGGCAAAGTAATTTTCAACATCATTTTCTACTCCAATCTGCCTACTGTTTTTTCCATTTGAGTTCCTGTTTCAGTGTTCATCAAGTATAGTGATTTTAAATATCTCGGTAGTGGAGCTTATGTGTCTTTGTCGTGTAAAATATTGGAGAACTTCCATGTTTGGTTTACCTAATGTAAAAGAAAAACTACAGCTACTTCCTTTTTCTAAAATGTGTACAACTTCGGAGGGACATGAGGGAAGGGGAGGGGAAGTTGGGCTTTATACAGGGGCAGGAAGAGATTGGGAAACTTCATGTGAAGGACCAGTAGTAAGCCATGATGTTAAGAAACTGAAAAAATGTAAGCGCGCTTTTTTCTGCAGCATGCCAGGCAATTTGCAGCACACTCCATTTCCTCTGCTTAGCATTGTGCCTCATGCGATATGGTGGATGAGGTTGTAGGTTATGATGGTGTGACTAACAGAAGACAATTAAGATGCGTTTGACATTGCCAGCCAAAAAGTCTGCATTCTAACAATGTGAACTGAACTGCAACGTCTTTCTGTGGTGACTTTTTAGAGCCTAAAATACTGAGGAGGCTCTTCTGTTTGGGGGAAATAGCCCTTTCATCTGATGTACAGTGCTGAAGTTGGGATATAATGAGATCATCTTACCTTTGTTGAATAAACAAAGTTGGTTTACTTTCATAAACACTAGAAATTCACTATGTGTCTGTACCAAAAATGGTGTAAAAAGTTACTTTATACTTTGTCAAAGCTTGTCTTTTTTTAAATTACCTATATCAAGTTCTGCATATGAACCAGCTAAAGAGGAAGTTCTTTGGAAATACTTGACATTAAGATGAGTGGATGTCACTAAACCAGACTGAATCACGGGACCTATTTTAACTACAAATGTCTCCATTCTGGGTTTATTGGAAATACTGGAAATAGATATCTCTTCCTCACTAGATGAAGCTTCTTGAAAATTCTTTAAAACTGAGCACAGTGTTTGAAGTTTTTTATGCTTCCCTCTAATAGCTTTATAATTGTAGTAGTGAATCAAAGGAGAGAGGAAGGGGCATGGCACGGCACTGAAATCCTAACAGATGTGGAGGTAACAAGGTGGATTGCCAGCGTACACTTGGTGCTCTTCACCACTGAGTCTGTCCTTCCATCTGTTTATACTTATGAAGAATTGCAGTCTCACACAATTGCTCTGAACAATTACTGCTCCACAGTAAGTTTCTTGGCAACTATATGTAGAAGATAGACTTCTCTTCTGCCAGTCCCACACTGTTTTGTCTTGTTCCTTCACCAGGTGCTTTTTGGTTTAGGTTTTACTGTGAACTTTATATGATCAGACTTCTTGACTTCTGCTCTGTGAGCACAGAAGCCTACGCGTTTGGGTCATGCAATGAGTTTCTGTCTAAGGCAGGACAAGGAGGGGCCAGGACACTAATCTGCTGTTGAGGAGCAGCAAGGAAAGAGAAGACAAGCCAGTGCAACTGGGGCATTGGCTGTAGACCAGGCACACTGCTCCAATGAGCTCAGTAAAACTAGGAGGGCAGGTAGGAGCCACACATATGAGTCACACACAGTGCAAAGGGCCATTCTCCATTTTAGCAGTGTCCATAAACTTTTAGCATTATAAAACTTCTTCTGATTAAATGCTCTGGAATGACTTGCTCTCTACAATGACCTGAAAGGAGGGTGTAGCCAGGTGGGGATCAGTCTCTTCTCCCAAGTAACAAGCGCTAGGACAAGAGGAAACGGCCTCAAGTTGCACCAGGGGAGGTTTAGATTGGATATTGGGAAAAATTTCTTCACCAAAAGGGTTGTCAAGCACTGGAACAGGCTGCCCAGGGAAGTGGTTGAGTCCCCATCCCTGGAGGTACTTAAAAGGTGTGTGGACATAGTGCTTAGGGACATGGTTTAGTAGTGAGCTTGGCCATGTTAGGTTTACGGTTGGACTCGATATTTCCAACACACAGGATTCTATGATTCTATGACTAGCTGTCTCTACTTAGAAAAATATGAGAGTACTTTTACTGATGCAGCTATTAGTTGGTGCTTGCAGTACACTTTCTCTTCTGAGACAAACAAGTTGTGGAGTACTGACACTGAAGATGTGCTGCTGCTATCTCTTTGCTGTATTTTCTATCTTGAGTTGATAAGAGAATGATTCTCTTTGCGGTTAATGTGTTCAGGCACGTGTCAAGATCTGTCATACATTCAGGGAGATGTAGATTTTCCTATTGCCACTTGCTTTGTTTTGTACTTGTGACTTTTTGAACCTGTTCAAGATTTGGGGTGCCTTGAAAACATTAGAGCTTAACAAAGGACTGCAGGTGATAATAGTGAACAGAGATCAGTAGCTGGGAGGGACATTTGGAAGAAGTGAGGGAATGCTGGTGTGATGTTGGACAAAGTATTTGGAGCGGGAGTGCTTTCCTTGCTTGGCCACACCTGTGCAACCAGGAATGCAGAATCCCTGGGACCAAAGAGGGGGCCTGGCTCTGTAGCTCAACGGTACGAGGTGGGAGGAAGGAATATGATTCGTAGGTTCTGGTGCTGCTTGTGCATTTTGCATCTAAGAAATCATCAGATTAAGTGTATACCTAATATTTGCAACCTGGTTCAGTAATTCTTGCTCCCAAAAGGTGACCTTCCTGGTAGCTCTACAGTCTAGGTTTTTTGAGCGAGGAGCCTGTCTGCATAACTCTCTTGAGACCAGGTGGTTAGCTACTGAGGGACCTTCTTGATAGGTAGATACCTCAAGTACTACATACCAAAAATAGATGAATTGCAGAAGTGATACAAGTTTTCCTCCTCTTACTGTTTGGCGATTATAGTTCAACCTTAGTTTCCAGTTGATGTGCGCAAGTTTTGGTCACGGGCTTACAGTCATCTGGAACAGTTCCACTAGAGCTGAGGAAGGAATTTCTGAGGTCATGAAGAAGCTTCTGTTCCAGCGCCCTGTCATTCCTAGAGTCCGGTCAGGACCTTTCTTTGAATACAGAAAATTTTTGTTAAAGGCAGCCTCCAATATGATGCCAGAGATTACAGCCTTCCTCTTATCCCATCCCATTTACCTCCTTCCTCATAGCATGAAAAGATTGAAGAGCTTAAGGGTAGTTTAAAATTGTTTGTTCTTAATTTAGATTGGTAGCCTGTCTTTGGCTGAGAGCAGTCATAAAATGAAAATAGAATAAAACGAAAATCAGTGTTTCCCAATGCAGAATGTATTTTTGCTAAAAGTCTCATTATCTCAGTGGATAATTAACAATAACCTTGTAAGTAATCTGAAAAATATCCCCCTCCCAAAGGATGTTGCATTTTCCTGTACTGTCTCCCTTTGTATATGAAGCAATACATTTGGTATGTTTATGCAAATGTCAGTGAAATAACATAAATATCCCCAAATAAATAGCCCAGATGCGAAGTTTCTACATTGCTTCTAGCATAATCACGTTGTTTGGGTAGGTTTACAGATTTTTGAGGGTTCATATCTCTTCCTGTTCATTGTGCTCTGTTGTCATAACATAATTCTTGTGGCATAACAGACAATAAATAGTCACAAATACTGAAATGTGGCATCAAGCGGGATGCAGATTCGGAGTTTGGGCAAGAACTTTGGCCTTCCTGCTGGACCACTTTGAGCTTAAATGCTAGGGCTTCATAATGAGATTTAAAATGATGGGTGGGTTATGACTGTAGATCATTTATGAGGCACATGGATTTCTGTTGCTCCTTCGGAATCTGAAATAAAAGCAAGCTCCAAGGCAAGCATGAGCGTGAACACAGGGAATGGGTATTTTTCTTACAGGTGGGAGAAGGGCATCACAAAAACTGGCTTTTTCAGTTTCACAGGTTTTAGTGAACTGGATTTTGAATGTTTGCTTTTTTTCTTCTAGAAGGATCCCTTTAGAATAAGTATGGGCATACTCTTAGTTTTAACTTCAAATCAACTGGTTTGCTTTTGTTTTTACTAGAAGGAGAGGCTTGGGGGAGGAGGGCGAAACCTTAAGGGGGTTGTTTTTTAAGGAGTGTTTACAATGCTTCAGCGTCCTTGAGGGCAGCTTTAATCTTCTCAATTCAGCATGCAGCATACCCTGAGCAGTTCCTTTATTAGAAATGAAAATTTTGTTTGAATTTTGTCCCGTTTGAGAAAGGGTTGCTTGGTTTGAGCTCAAATTCTGAAACAAAACAAAAAACCTCAAGCAGCTTTCTGAGTCACAGGCAATGCGGTACATAGATTTTAAAAAGTAATAGTCTGTAGTTGTGGGGAAGTTGGAGGTAAAGAAATCCCCTATTCTTTCTCTGATTCTTGACTGAGAACTCTGGGTAAATACAATAAAAAGTGCTTTAAAAACCAGAAGGACCAACTGCTATCTGCAGCTAAATACAACGTACATTTGGTGTATTTAATTTTTTTGGTTTGGGGTGGGTTTTTTAACATTTCATTTTTCGTTTTAGGTTTCTGGGATTTGCTACAATAGCAGTATATTAAAAGTTCATCGAATTCTTTGTGTACCCAGCTGGGTAGCAAAAATATTTTCTTGTACTCTTGAACCAATCTTCTCATCCGCGGAACCAACGAATGAAGTTCGAGTGGGAATGGGAGCAACAGTTGACATCCAGAGGCAGCAGAGAATGGAGCTACTGGATCGTCAGATCATGATGTCTCAGGTTGCCCAAATGAGGCGGCAAAGGCAGCAGCAGGTATTGATATATGTTCCAGAAGGATTATGTTAAGTTATGGGAAAACCACATTTTTGGTTCATGTATCTTTTGTGGTTACTGTTTCTTAAAAATAATGTATTTCTTTATTCTCCTTCCTCACTCTTTCATACATTGTTGTACTGCTAATAGCCATTTAAATGTTTTATATAGCTTTATATGTTAAAACTGCTTCACGAGATGTAAGCAGAATGTCAGACAGTCCTGTAAGGGTATCAGTACTTCTGGCATTCTTTTGCCAAAAATGAGGCTGAAAGGTAAAGTAGTTGCTTCTCGGTGGTCTTTAGTAAGAGCCACTGTGGAAAGTTAGGAAGTCAATATGCTCCTGACTCTTCTGAGTATTTGTATTGTTAGCATCCTTTTCAGAGAGGTTGAAAATTGCGTAACTCCTTTGTTTGCAGATCTACTTTGAGCAAGACTTGTTTCTTTTGAGAAAGTGCAGAAATTAAATTCTCTAACTTTCTTACAGAGGCCAACCACAGGGACTTTCTGTTTGCCGCGTTTAATGCTCTTGTTTTATTTCCTTATTGATTAGAATAGCAGAACCTGTTTGTTTTCTCTGTTTTAGTCAAACCAGCAAATGCAGACATTCACATACTTTGCGTTGCAGGGCAGTAAAACAAGGCAGATGGTGCCTCAATTCACTTTTTCCTGTGTCTTAGGTGTATGTGTTGCTACTCTGTCAAACCTAGCAAACATAGGCCTTGCATTGCTCTGTGTGAACATATATTGCTCATAATTTAATTACAGCCTAGCAATTTGAGGTCTCTACTGAGTTTCCTCTACCTGAAACACAGCTCCGTACTGATAGACCAGTTCTCATCGTGTTGGAGGTAATGCAGCGCAAGTAGGTATAGCTACGTTACCGTTAATATCTTGCCAGAATTAGAGGTGTGATGGCATAAAGCTTTAGCCAACAACTGGAGTATGAATCTTTGTTTCCAGGCCCTGATAACATAATTCTGTTGTCTTTGATTTCTTAATGTTCCAATCTGATGAAATTGTTCCTCAGGTGGGAAGATCCTAATCTCCTTTTCTCTATTCCCATTAGAGGGTTAATCAGTTTTAACATAAGAACTGAACTAGAAATTACTCAATTCTTGAATGTTACCGTTGTAATAGAAAATTAATTGAAAGTGTATGTTGGGCTACAAGCTGCTGGGAAGAGCACAGCCAAGTTTCTTCAGATAGGAGGAAGAAGCCATTTCCAGTTACAGAAAACAATCCTTTTAATATATCTTTAATTGCAAAAAGTGGTAAATAAGAAAATCATAAAAGAAAAGTTGGTAACATTTTTTTCTCATCCGGTCCTTTCCTTAGGCTATGAACAATGAAAGTGGAAAAATGGCTTTTCATGGTTGACTGCAAATAGAGTTCTTTAAAAAGATGGAGGGGTTTAAGTAAAATAAATGAACATTGTTTGAACATCAGTAGGATACTTCCCTTTACAAGTTGCCGAAACACTTTCAAGTTACTTTCACATTTGGCCTTTAACTTGAGCACAGCATTTAGTTAACTGATATTGCTAATCTGTGAAACTGATGATCAGAAGGCGGTGGGATCAATGTATGAATGTTTCAGAGAAGCTCTTCGGAAAAGATGTGTCATGAAAGCTTTTGATCAGCCATTTCTTTTAATGACTCACTTACAGAATTTACTGGCCATCAACTAAATCACAAAACAAAATCATTCACAAATGTGGAGACATAGTGGTAAAAATGAAAAGCAGGCTAATTTCAATCTCAAAATTATATTTTAAAAATTGAAAACCATTTTCTGGATTGTTGTACGTGGGCAATTCTTTTGACTTTAGAGGCTTGGAAAGGTATAATTTGAAGACAGTGGAGTTGAACAGATCACGTTACAGATGGAATTTAGATGACAATTTTACCTGTGGGAGTGAAGCTGATAAAGAAAGCAGGTCAGTTTCTTAGGGAGATTTTTTTTTGTGGAACTGAAAATAATAAAAGCTGCAAAGTATATCTCAGTCATCAAATATGGCTTTGAATTATATTCTAGGAGAATGTAGTGCAGATTTCTGGAGTCTCAATATGCTGTCTGTAGGTAATGTGCCATAGGTGAGATAAATTTTCTCTCTTGCTTTCCGTTTTGTTTGGCGAGGGAAGTGAATATTAACTTTCCTCTGTATGCTGTAGCGCAACGCTTTTGTTTAGCTGCCCCTTGAGAAGGTGCTCTGCTCATTCCTCCTCCTCCTTTACTCTTCAGTTCATCTCTGAGAAAAGAAACAATGCAGTTTATTGGTAGCATTATGGACGGAGAACACAAGAACATGACAGCTGGTTTTAATGGTGCTCCATTGTCCGCCCAATGTGTAAACTGTTCTGGCCATAAGGAGGCCCCTTTCTTGAATAGATGCTTTTTGTAGTAAGCTTATTCTTCGAGTCTTTGCAAGAAATTCTGAAGAATGTGAGCCTGACAAGCTACACAAGCCAATACAAAAAAAGTAGTTGTTTAAAAAAATTTTTTTTAAAAAATCAGGGAAAGAAACTGGGGAAAAAACATTTCTCATAAGTTTTTTTTACTGTACCTCCAAGATACTGGCATGTAAATAGTTTTATCTTTTTTTTTTTTTTTCTGCTGTTCACTGAGCTCTTTTATCCAAAGCAGAATTCACTTTGGATGCTTTCTACAATTAAAAAAACCCAAACAAACAAACAAACAAAACCCAACTACCCCAGAATTTCTTTGCTGGCAACTCTTTGAGCTTTACCTTTCCCAGTCTTTCTCTAGCTGAAATGTTCTGGTCTGGAGTAGCCTAAAGCACAGAGCTGTGCGTGTGAGTGCTGGGTTGTCAGACACCCAGAACTTCGAGGAGTAGATTCAGTATGTGGTAGAATTTGAACATAAACCACCAACTTCATTAGTTGATGTACCTCATTTTAGCCCTTCAATG
This sequence comes from Cariama cristata, assembly GCF_000690535.1. Taxonomy (NCBI): domain Eukaryota; kingdom Metazoa; phylum Chordata; class Aves; order Cariamiformes; family Cariamidae; genus Cariama; species Cariama cristata. The sequence goes on along the minus strand of NW_009634883.1, from coordinate 21,611 downwards.
TTCAGTGGTACTGTGTCTGAACATGTTGTCAGAAACTGAAAAAATGACCTTACGTTGCTAGTTTCTCAGGGGAGTGTGATTACGGGGTGACTGATATTTGTCTTGGTTTCTAGTTGCTGTGGATACAGCCCTTAAACAGATGGTAGTGTGCATATTGAAAGCTTTCTGTTCTTTTTTTTCTTCCACGGATAATCCTGAGAAATTATGAACTTGTCACAAATGGAGAATTATGGAGCATGACCTCCATGCACCTTTTGAGATGGTAGAATAAAATGTGTGTCATATGTATTCCTTCCCTCAAAAAATACCAGCTTGCTATTTTGTTACTGCTTTTAAAACTTTTGTTTCTTAATTCTTTTCTCTCTCATTCTTTTGTTTATCCTCTTTTCTAATTTAAATAATTTATCCTATTTTCTTTTTTTCCCATTATCTGATCTCTCTTTCCCCTTTGTATCACATTCACATTTTCGTTCCCCACTGTGCCATTTTCCTCCCACATTTTCATCATGTCCCTTCATCTCCATTGTTTCCCATATTTTGTGTACAAAATCCTTCTTTGCTTTGGGGGAAGTTCTCTCCCATCATGTCTCACCACTGTAATCATTTGCTGATGCATCATGAAGCTCACAGGATTTTAGTGATGGATGTGTCTTGCCTTTCTCTTGTTCAAACAAGGTGTAGTTGAGGTCTTTGGGCACTATTTTATCCTTTCGATACTGTAATATTGATGAACATTTGGTCTTCCTCTTCTGACTTTTCTATTTCTTGGTCTCTTTCGTGACCCAGCAGTTTTCTAAAGCTTATCTTTCTATAACCCAAATGAAAGCCCTGGTGGGAAAAGGGAAGCAACTGCTGCATCTGTGCCCCAGCGCGGTGCCAGGGAATCAACTTGACTTTCACTTCCTATTGAGAAACTTGGAGGGAGGCTGGCAGATAACCACATTGCAAATGGATAAGGCAGGAGTCTGTGCCTAGGTATTACTGACAACACTATTATCAGTAAAGACAGATACGTGGAAGGTGGTGGAAAGTTGCAAGAAAAGGTGGTCAGTGCCTTCTGTTGGCAACAAAATACCGCTTCTCTTTTGAGTGCTTGTCCCTGTGCCCATTTGGGAGGGACGGTGTATGAGCCTTGGTCTCTTCATCTTGAAAAAATGCTTTCTGTATTTATTCCTTCATTCGTGCTGAGCATCTTAAAGACACCGCATTGCCTGCTTCTTGGTTTCTCTTAAGTTTCTTGGCTCAGAAAAGAGCTTCACCAGGTTGCTCCAGACTGTGTGATAAATCCTACAGCCATATATGAAAATCTTCATTTCTCTACTTCTTTTCTACCCTATGCTCCACTTGAAGCTTATTTTGTCTTTTCCCTCCTGTCTTTTTGTTCTTCTGTTCTGGCTGCCATTACTTTTCAGTGAGGCCAGACTCTCCTTTGATTCATATCACACGGCATATCTATATGAGATTCTACTGCTTGCAAAGACCAGACTTCTTCTATAACAATGTGACTTCCTCTAATTGTTCATTTGCTAGATGCCTTTCTCCTGGGACACTGGAGAGATGCTCTGCGGGTAGGCACACTGAGTCTCTTTATTGTTATGGGGAGTCTCATATCCTGACAAATGTGCAATTTTTGTCAAGTAAGGACTGTGAGGCTGGATGGCTCGTTATATCTACGTGGTAAACTCCTGACCTTGGGAAAAAATAGATCAATGGAGTGAAGACTTTCCTGGCACAAGAATTCCTCCTTAGGAATGTTATCTTCATTCATGATGGTAGGAAAAAATCCCTCTAGTGAATATACTCCCAGACAGTCCATTTCTGCTTTCTGAAAGAAGGGTAAGAACCAGACCTGAGCATGTTCTTCAGCTCTCCCACTGGCACTAAGAGATACCACTTTGACGAAGTTGTCTTGAATAACTTCACGGGTTTGAGTACCAACAAGAAGTCCTTCAAAGAGGCATTTTGAACCATGAAGACTTTCTTCAACCTTTCTACATTACCGGGTCCATATAAAGTCTTGCTCTCATCGCCAGGACTTTGGATGGAAGCAGCTTGTTCATTTTGTTCCACAGATGTATGTGTCATTGTCAGGAAGGAACCTACCAGACTGCTTTACCTGAATAAATGGGCGAGATTTGGAGCCAAGTGTTATGCAATGTCTTTTCCTTGAATTAGGTTTCCGTTCCCACTAGTCTGTGTTACCTAAGACTACTTTGGGATTTTGTGACATAATTGAATAGAAACTGCCCTTAGCAGCCTTGCCATAAACTTCAAAGACAACTATACGTAGGATACCAGTAGGATAAAAAAATTCTTTGAGTTCAGACTCCTGAGGTGTGTGTGTATGAGATTTGACATATTTTTAAAGAAACCTGTTAATTATTAAGTGATTTATGGGTTTATTTCGGCCTGTGAATGAAGCATATATGCTGCAGCAATAATCATTGTGGCTAAATTTAGATTCAGTATTCCTTCATTCTTCCCTTCCTCTGCATGCCAACATACATGTGTGGGCACACCTCAAGCCTTTTTTAAAATCACAGACAGCTTCCGTTTTTGTAGGGCAAACAGTGTCTTCTTCAGACCTCAGTGAGTCTTTAACTCATCCTTTGCTTTTTGGCACTCCTCTGGCATTTTCAAATCTTGATTTTTCTCTGTAATTGTTTTAATAATATTTTCTTTGTGTGGAGAATAAGTCTGTTTTTATTTCAGAAGGGGAGCTTTACTTTTAGAGGTTGTTGAGTATAAAAACCGCATGTACTGCTGATGTTGGCATGTGTGAACTCTTTGGTTTTTTACTGTTTCATTTCAATAATATTTGCAGCAGTTGATAGCCCACTGCTATTTAGATATTTCTGTTTTCTTTTTCTGCATAACTTTTCATGGATTCTAGGTGTGAAATGAAAAATGTTGAATTTCCAGGGTGCTGATCCAGATAATGAACAGGTTATGACTCTTTCCTCTACAGACTACCGTTTTATTTTTCTGTCTTTTTGATGGAAATTGGCAATTCCACAAGCTGACAGACACTAGTAGTACTACTAGAATAAGCTGCGTGTGTCTCATTAACAGCCAGTTGTCACAGTCCCAAGGCTAACTGTCTCTGACTCCTACTCCTCAGCAGCACCCTGCTCACACATTGAACTACCGTTTTTTTTCTTGGACTGGAATTACAAAATTCTCTTTCTGTCTGACTGGGCTTTTGAGCTGTAGCCTTTGAATTTGGTTTAATATTTGTAATCAGTTCTAGAAAAGCAGTAGTTGAGTAGCAGACAGCTTCCTGAAGCAAAATACTGTTTTATTGCAAAGCAAATAATTCTTTGAGAAACAGAATATGTTTATTCTCCTGTGTGATTGTTCTATATTCTCTTCCTCTGACAATTTAACTTGAGGCATTTCCCCATAAAAAAGCTCCTGGCGTACAAATCTCCCCAAGCATTTCCAGGATATTTAATTCTCTGTTGACTGATCAATTCCTGTTTCTTTTTAACTGTACCTGTCCCTTCATTTCTAGGTTTGAACATGGGGCAAATAAGACATCCAGTTTGTGGGGTGGTCAGTTTTTGGATTGCAGGGCTTCTTCTGTTGTCCTTCCGAGTCTGCACTGCGAGAGTCTTGATGGGCCATTTCTTCTTCCTAGTGTCATCTTCCATAGCACACAGTAAACAAGCAGCATGTAGTTCAGATAGTAAGTGGTCCATCTTCATATTCAGGTTCTCTGATTAGAACTCTGATATTAGCACATAACAGCTGCAGGCTGGTTTCACCGATTGTTCCTCAATGCACTGCCTTAAGAGGTGCAGTAGTTACAAAAGTTTCGCCGAACAGCGTTGATAGTATGACACCTTGTATGTTGACTTTGGGATGTCAACAAATGGAAGACCCTCCTATTTGCAGCCCAAGACAGAACTTGAATCTTTACATCCCAAAATGGGATGCTAATCTGGTTTTTTCCCTATGATATCACAGACTAGCCCTTTATATACTCAAATATGTGTTTATGCTAGTATGTTGGAGAATTTGAGTTTGAGTTTTCTTTGTGCCCAGAGTTTTTTATCTCAGTTTGTCAAATCAAAACAGTTTGGGAACTCTGATTTCTCACTTTTGTTTTGGCCTCTACTTATTCCTTATTACTCTTTGAAAAGGTTTGTGCTTAGGAGGCAAATGAAGGATTTTCTGTCTAATCATCATGCTTTAATAACAGCTCACTGTCACCTGTCAAAATCCAAAGAACCATGTAGTAAGGATTAGAACTGTCTCTGTTTTGTATAAAATGTCTAAAATGGAGCTAACATTATTTCCTCAAGTACAGACTCGGTGTGCACGCTGGTGGACCTGCCTTCAGCATTTGGCCCACTGGACACCCCACCACCACCCCCCGATTATCTCACACAGCAAGCGTTGAATGTCAAATGTAAGAACAGCTCCAAATCATGTCATTCCTTTAAAATTCAGCTGGTGATTATGATCGACAGCTTCACTTCTCACAATTTTTAATTTTTAAATTTTAATTTTTAATAATAGGAACTTACTTTTCAATATATACCTGAGATTTCTGTGGGAAAAGTGACAAGCCCCACTGCCAATAATACGACATGGATGCGTGTTTTCAGCTGATGTAGCTGTGACCACATCTGTGATGTCACAGCCCCAGCAAGAGCCCAGTTTGGATGAAGAACAGCGGACACAAGCAAGGGAAGCCAGGAAGTTTGGAAAAGAAAGTGCTTTGAAAAGGTGGTTGAAGCCCTGTCTCTACTGTCTTGGGAAGATCCAAATCCCTGTTTATTATTGCAGACAAAGTCTGAGGGTCCTGCTCAACATTTCCCTAATGTTGGACAAATGTGTAACATCAGTTCTCAAAAATGCCATCTTTCAACTTCTGCTTGATATGAAATACCTTTCTTTCTTGGCATAGCGATCCATCGCTTTCTAGCTGAAGTGAATGTTCCTGTGATGCACAGTTTGGTGCAGAATAGGTATCTACCCTTACTGTAACACATTAAATGCAGAGTAGTCTGACTTTTTCAGTGTTGTGAGCTGACCGCCAGTTTTGTGGAGTACCTACGCAGCTCTTCACTTACTGCCAGCCAGTCATCTGTCAGAGTCAAATAACGGCACCCCTTCCTGTCCTCTGTGACAAGCAGTGGTCTGCAAGGCCAAGTGCTGGGGCACGTACAGGTATGCGAGGAAGAATTCACAACTCTCTGCACCTCCCTTGACTGCAGTAGCAGAAGCCGCCATTCCCACCTCACCTCCAAGGAGCAGATGTACCTGCCTGTTGGCATTTCTGGCTTGTGCTACTATAAAGGCATCGTGCCTGTGCTGAAATCCCTTCCATTGTCTCTCAGGCAGCTTCAGAGTCCAGATTAAGGTGTTCCTCCTAGATTTCAAAGGAAATAGCTGATCAGGCTTCAGAAAAAGACCACATGTGGATTTCTGAACTTCTGTGACATGTGAGCTCCTCTGGGACAATGTAGGCATCAAAGTTCAGGATGCAGCAACTAAGAGTTGGAGACAGAGCCTCTTGGCTAAAGAGACGGGTCTGTAGGATACATTTCCAGAGGAAATTGGAATATCATTAGAAATTGCTGGAGTGCTTTCCGTGGTGAAAAATTCCTTTCATTAAGAATAATGGTGCTCAGAACATTAATACTGTTACATTTCTACTCCCTTTCAAAAGAAGGAAGTTATTAAAGTAAAAAAAAAAAAAAAAAAGAACTGAACCAAAAAACCAGACGAGTTTTGTCCTTACAAAAAGAGGCAGGCTAGACATTTGAGTAAGTCTACTGGAAATTTTACATTGCCATTGATCTTTCTTACACAGTGTTCAGGACAGCAAGTATCGTCGTGTCGTTCATGGCTATGCTTTTTCTTTGTTTATGTCATCAGTATGTGTACTTTGGAGTCAATGATTCGTAGAAAAATTTCTGTCTGAAAAGCAAATAAGTGTTTCTTACTTTCAGTACATTTTATAAAATGAAGCTTTATAGGAAAGAAGTAAGCCAATATGTCTGTAGCAAGTAATGGCTCCAATGCAGAGTAGCAGACTTTAAAAATGTTAACTTTAAAAGATGAAATGCAAAGCAATTTCCTTTTTTTTTTTTTTTCTTTCGCTGCGGTTGTTATGTTAAGAAAAGGTGAACAGGACAGATATCAGGAGGTGCTTCCTGTTTGTGCAAACAGATGGCGAGTTGGCATTAACCATATACATAAGATAACATTATCAAAATATCTTAACCACATGCATCACTTTCAAGAGGACTTTTATAAAGCAATTTATTTTCCTTTCTTTTGAAATTAATCTCATTAAAATATGTGCAGATGTGACAGCTACTTGATATTTGTTAATTGTCCACAATACAACATATTTAATGGTCAAGCTTTGGATAAGAAGTGCTTTTACAAAACATGACATGGCAGGTATGTATATGGGAAACAGGTAGAGCTGCTTTTCAAAAAGAGAGAAAGGAGATTACGTGAAAAGAAATGGCCTAACTGGGGTTTTAGCAGGCTGTGCAGAGACATTTGCTAGCTCTAGGTATCTCTTCCTTATTCTGGTAGGAAAGGAGGATACTCTTCCTTGTAAACAGTATTGTCCCAGACAACATTAAAAAAAAAAACACAACACTACCCAAACCAAAAAAAAAAGACATCAAGGACGTGACCTCATCAGGCACAACTTCAGTACGTAAAGCCCTGGCAGCTGTCCAAGAATAAGTCATCAATACGGCATTTCTTTACAACTTTTTGTGTGATGAAGAGCTGCTATTTTCCCATTCCCTTAATCCAGTCCATTCTTAAATCTCATGCTTTGGTCATCTAAACTTGTGAGCGGTTTGTTGTCTTCCTGTAACGGAAACTCCAACATCACCAGCGTTCTTCTGATCCAGTTCTAGTAGCAATTTATCAGAGATTAATAAAATGGCCTCCTTGGTGTGTTTGTCTGCTATCAGGCAGTAAAAAAGAATTTACAATCAACCGATTCACCCAGTCTTTGCACTGCTAAATGCAAGGAAACTGAATTTCTCTTTAATTAAAAAATTACAGCCTAGGAGTAAGGGAGGGGGAAAGGCTTATAGGCCTTTCTTAGGTGTGACCATCACCCTTTTAGTCAAATAATTAATGAAACAGTCTTTTTGTTAAGTGTTTTTCCTGATGACATGTGGAAGACTATGTTGTGGACAGAAATAAGGGCCCGGTCACAAATTTGTACAAAGTATTTTTAAGACTGATAGTCTATAGACTGAATTTTTCAGTGCTTGTCTCTCTCTAGTAGCACAGCAGTCAGGACCTCCAGAACAGAGTTTCTGATTAAAACAAGTATGACAGCTGGCAATGCAGACTGGAAGTTCTTCATAGCGTCCCACTGCAGGGACTGGGACCAGTGCATGGAAGTTGGTGGCAACCTTCAGCTTCTTGACTACAGTGAGCTCGGTGCTGTTTTCACACCGTAAGGCCTCCTCGAGCCTCTCATCCTGCAGCACAAAGGAAGCAATGGAGGAGTTAAAAAAATTTTAAAAAATAATTTCCTTTCGCTGTAGTAAATCTTGCAGCTTTCACACAATTGGACATGGAAAAATTGAACTAAGGAAGCAGATGTGAACAAGAAATCTCACCTTTGCATAGATAACGTGAGGAGTGGCTACTGAATGGAGGAAGGCATTGGTTTATGTCATGTCCCCAAGTGCCCCAAAAGCCTCTCCAGGGGATGGGCTACCTGTGCTGAGGGCCAGCTCTGGTACAGTGCAACTCTTCAGCCTTGGAGCTGACTTGTGTGAGAAAGAGCGGTGAGAAGTCTTTTTGGGGCCTCACCCGCTTCGACTGGGAGTTGCTTTTAAGTTCAGGTCCTTGCCCTTGGTCCTTGCTGAGCTTTGTGGATACACATGTGCCAACCGGCGTATGTCCCTCCCTGCTCCTGACCCGCTGACTTCTAGGCTTGATCTTACACCTGCCTGGTGATCTGGACTTTTGGCTGAGCACTATCACTGGACGTGCTTTGCTCTTCTCGCTTGAAGCCTGTGGGAACAGAGCACGTTTCAGTGGGACCACTGCCTCTGCTTGCCTTGTTGTCACCCTTGGCTCTCAGCTTGCCTTTCCTCTTGGAGCAGCACCTGCGCTTGCTGCTCCCCAACACCTAAGATTCAGGACAAAGAAAAATGTCACCTGAGATAATCTCGGTGCAGGATAGCCTGAGTCTGTCAGTTGTGGAAACTGGCTCTGGATGCAAGAGGTTTAATGCATCCTCCTTACCTAGTCCTGAGTCATGTTAAGCCCCAGTCCCCAAACCATTTAGTATTAAACTTACTTCCTTTTGTAACAAACCGACAAATTGGAATCATGGAAGAACTGCCTGGATTTCATTAAATGGATTAGATGGGCAGACACTTGTCACAGAAGGTGCTGCTTAGGAAAGGAGCTTACATACTGGACCCTTGATCATCCTCACAGCTTGTTAGCTCCTTTTCTGCCTCTGGTTTGGACCACTCCAGAGAGCTCAGTTATCTGAGACAAGGCTCCTGTGGAGGGTAAGGAGATGGGTGCGAGCTCATCTGTGCTCTTGGGTGCTGGTGCCAAGGATTCGAGTATATTGTGAAACGCATAAATATTGTTTACTGATTCCCCAGTAGGGACTCTCAAATGGTTTAGAAGCATCACTTAAATAAGTTCATCAGCTTGGATAGCTTCATGTGAAATCTTCCTGACTTCTTGCAGAATGAGTGTGTTAGCATGGTCAAAAAACACTATAATACAGAAATAATCATCAAATTATGAAGGGGAGGTCTGCCAAATAATTTCTGTGAGGGAAGGCGAAGTATTGGGCTAGAAATCTCCTTCAGAGCATTTTTTAACTGGAATTTGCAATATTTACGTTAAGACATTTTTTGCTTTTTGCTTTGGGTCAAATTAAAATTCACAGATCTTTGTGTATTTCTGCTGTGATAGTTAAGGTTGTCCGAAAGTCTTTACACGGTCACCATCCACACTGGAAATCCATAGCCTTGATCTCCATCTTCTCTGGATCTAAGACATTAGCTGCACTTCCTAATTTTTCCTTACCTTTACTCTATGGGATTGCCCACAGTACCAGTCCCATAGCTCCTGCTGCAGTTCCCTGAATCCCTGCTCTTTTGAGGCTGACTTTGTGCATGTCCATCATGTAATTAGAGGCAAGTCTGTGAGGGGAAACGATTTTCTTGCAGTTTGAGATAAAGAAGTCTACTGGGCCTGGTTTTGGTGCAGTTTGTAAAGTAATACACAGATGAGAAGTTAACTACAATGTTGGAATTAATCCTAAATATCAGTGTTCACGCGCCATTAAGAGTTTCAGCCTTTAATACTTGTTGCTGTATGTTGGATATTCTTACCTCATTAATATAGTTAAGAACGGATGAGTTACGTTTGTCACAATGTCCAAAGGTAATTGAAGTATTCTGAGGGCAACTGAAAAAGATCTTTTCACAACTATTTTCATCTAATTTGTCTAGTCTGTTATTTCTGGGAAAGGGTTAGCAGTCTTCACATGGAACTCTTCTGAATACGTCAGTCCATATCTGTAGTTTATCAAGATACCTGCTGTAAACCTTCAATACTAAATCATTACCTCTGTAAGGAATCTGGATTTTTTATTGGAAGTAATGAATTCTGTGTACATTAATTTAAAAGCTATTGTAAATTTAGGATAAGGAAGTAGACAAGTCTCTTTGTAGTGTTAGGTGACAGCGCACAGGACAGGGAGGATGCAAAACCAAACTAGAATAGGCAGCTGAGTATTGAAGCTGAGGGCACAGCTGGAAAAGTACGTTTATTCTTCAGATACACTGGAATACTGCTAAATTAATAGATTTATTCTAGATTTTATATTTCATATACATCATTCTGTATGACTTCTGGTGCTTCAAGGGAATGTGGCATAGTCCTGTTGGCATTTTTCAATTCACCAATTTCATGTGAATGACCAGTGGAAGTGTTATTTTCTCCTCCTCAGGTCTTTTCAAAAGAATAAAACCAGGCAAAGCAGCATTAATGCAGTGTTCTTGCTGAAGTATAGAGCTTAGTAGACCTTCAGAAATTCAAAGTTAATGAATTAAAACTCAACATAATTCTGATTTAGGGGAAATTATAGATGGGGAAGTACAGGACGTGATTTTCCAAGACCACAGAGTAGTGCAGCAGTGTCAGTAGAAAGTCTGAGATCCCTCTGTGGGTTTAAACTACAAACCAATTCTCCTTTTTACTATGCTACGCTGTTTGGATAATGTAAGACTTGTACAGAATCCTTTGGTGAAAAGCTCATGACTTTTAAGCAAATGTTTTATACAGTATGCAAAATAGAAATGTAGATGATACGTAATCATCTTTTAAATTCAAAAATCACTTAACGGTGGTCTTGAAAACAAGTAATGACTCCTAGCTATTGCACATCTTCACGGGTAAAAACACGGTCTAGTGTATAAGAGACCAGAACACTTCACAAGCTAGCGTTTCAAAGCTCGGGACTCCCCAAATGCTTTTTTAAGTGTGGTATTGCACTGCCCTCTGAGGTGTCTGGGCTGGTGTGGTCTCCTCTGGAGAGAAAGGAAGAAAACAAAGGAAAGGGCAGGAGAACTAAATAAACAAGATTATTTTGTTGTTGTTGTGTAGGAGCAGGTTTAGCTGCTGCTGATCTGATTGAGCAGAGAGCGTTTAGTGCTTTAGGGTTACATAAAGGCAGGAAGAGCCCTCGCTGAGAGAAGAAAGGAAAAAACCTCTTTTAAGAGGAACATCTTCTGAGAAACGACATTATAGAACTAAAATAGAGCAACTAGAGGAAGGAAGTCCATGTCCTATATATACAGAAAGGGAGGGGGATCTTCTCCATAGTAACGGAGGGAGCAGGGGAGGAGGAAAAGAACCACACAAACTGCAAAAGATGTTTTAACAAACTGTACTAGAAAAGAGAGATTTGGGGTTTGCTCTTCTTCCCTGCTTGCAGGGCCTGTGGTTTTGGTGTGATAGAAAATCCCTTAAAAAATATTTCTTTAGGTTAATACAATGAGGATTAATTATTTCTGGACAATTATAAAGCTTGGACTTGAGCATTTGTATTCTTTATATTCTAAACAGCTTCTTATTACAAGGCTTGCAGCTTGGCTGTTAAAAGAAAGCTTCTGTTCCGTGATTTACACCATACGTACATTACTGCTGTGTGTTTGTGTTATTACTAGGTAGTTACAAAATGTTTTGGCGCTGGAATAGAGCCAGATTTTGCAATGGTATTTAATAACACGGAAGTTAGGTGAGGTGGTCTGTGTGTCCTGGAACAGTCACGCTGCTGTCACAGGAGTAACCACCTGCATGGAAATCACAGATATCCTGAAGGCTGGGCTTATTCTGAGTTTCCTGATGTGGTTTTGCTGATGCACTGAGAATCCAGTTTTGCTTTTCTCCTCCAACTTATTTCTTGCACTCTTTTTTCCCTGGTTAACTCCAGCGGCAGTCTTGCAAAGCACTTGCAGGATCCGCTGTTGCATCTCTTGCCAGGCAAATCCGTATCGGTGAAGAGAGCGGTCCTTCAGCCTGAGAAATCTAGCACTGTAGTAAGCCACATCTTTCACAATGGATGTGAAACATCCTTTCCTCCTTCTGTTAGCACTTTTCCTTAATTCACAGTGATTACTTCTAATAACTAGTAAAGCAGTAACCAGTCCTAACTTTTAGTTCATAAAAGACAGCAGCAGTTTTTGTTGTTTAAAATAAAGTATTTTACTCAAATATTTGCTTTTTGTATTATGTGGGATGCATGATCTTTTTGTTTAAAAATATCTGTATTCTTTTTGCAAAGACTGACAGCAATGTCTGGTTTCAGGGTGGGATGATTAACTGGAATAGACTGTTTCCTCCTTTACGTCATAGACATAATGCGAATTATCAAGACCATCACCCGTCTGAAGAAGACACACCTCCACCTACCGAGATTTCTGAAGAGCAGGTAAATATTCGTCTGTTTTAAAATGGCATTAAAAAACTGGTTAGGAATTACCCCTACTAATCTTTTATCATCTGTTGACACAGTTTCTTAAACCTTCTTTGTAGCAGCACAAATTAGAATATCAGATAACGCTCACAATTTGTCATTACCATCCAAAGCAGAGTTACAGATCAACTTGGGAGTTTCTGCTTTTATGTGTAACTGCTTGTCTCTTGTATTTAACGATGAGACAGTTTCACTAGTGGAGGCTGTTCAAAACTTAGAAAATAAATGTTTCAAAAGAAGGAAGAATGACAAATAGATTTCATTTTTTGTCTTGTAGACGTGTCCTTCACTGAGGTCTCCAGCTTAAGTTTCCAATTCAGTCATGTAGGTTTTTGGAAAGAAAAATGTTATGCCAGCTGTGGACTGCGACACACACTTGATCTAAAACTTGGATGTTTCCCTCAATAATGTGTTTGACTGATTTCGCAAACTCATGCCACAGAGAAGTTTGTGTCTTTTCTGTCAAGTATAGATTTAGACTTACTGTATAGATTTAAACTTTTAGACTTTTGTTGATAATTTTATTCTCAAAAGAGAGGATGATTCACTAGAGAATTGTAAGAATTTAAGATTAGTCTTATTTCCATATTCAGGATTCATTGCATGCAGTCAAGTTCTCCAGGTGGTAGCCTATCTGCAGTTAGCTGCATTGGCCATTTTATAGTCTAAGGTCTCTGCTGCCCTTGAACAAGAGTAGGTTTCACGGGTGAGTTATTGTTTTCCTTTTCCCTTTTTTTATGGAGATAAATCAACACCTACTAGCACTATGCTGTCATTTCTAGTTAGTTTAAAATGAGCTTGTCCCAAACAGCAATCTTTGCTATGAGCTGATTTCTCATTTTGATTCAATGTTAGATTATGTTCAAAATGTCAAAAATTTAACTGCACTGGTCTTTTTGACTGCAAACCTGCTGGGCTACATCCAAAAAGGCACAAAAACCCAACCAACAACAACAGCCAAAAAAAAACCGAAAAGAAAAAGAAAAAACCCACACCAAAGAACACCTTCTGAGACAAAACCCAGAAACTTAGTTTGGGATGACCTGAAAGCCTACTACTCAGTGCCAGGGATGGGGTGGACCAAAAGATTTCCATTTTTGGTTGGTTTGTTTATTTCTTTTATTGACAGATTCTGCTTATGGGAGCTTTTATTGTTGGGCTGGAACTAATGCAATAGTTATTAGTCTGACTTAAGTTGGGTTCTTCCCCAGAGCCTTTAGGCCCAGATTTATTAAAGCAATATACTCTTATATTTTCTCATGCATTGAAGTTGTGGAGCTCACCTGATTGCTGTCATTTGCAATGCTGTCTAGTTACCCTGCAAAGAAAAAAAGTAATCTAAGCGCCTTTGCTTTCTCAGGACTGTACTAATAACTGCACAAGTCATCTCAGAATGGCCAAAATGCAAGGTTTTCTTCTGTTCTTCAGGTTAAAATTTGCAACCATTTGCAATGTTTTTGGTACAAAAATCTCTGCATTTCTTGTGGGTTTTTTAGCACCTTAAATTACCGTTACAAATATACATCTCTGTTTCGTGGAGCTGGATTCAGTTCCTGTGGTTAAAATATACTCAGAGTAAAAGAGCTTTTTGTTGTTACAATCTATTCCCCATGATGCTTGCTGGGTATTTCTGTAAATGGGAATATTGCAATTCCATCCACCAGTTCTTAAGGTTAGAATTCATGGCAACTGCAGCAAAAACCGTTCTTCTGAAATGTATTTCTGTGGTTAGCTTTTATTCCACTGCCTGCCCTATTTCTCATAAAAAATACAATCTTAGATGAAAAATCAGACAGAGGAAACTTTAGAAAGTTACAGGTTATGAAATCCAGTTTGAAGTTACACTATTGTTGCAGAGATGTCGAAAGTAACAATTCATTTCTCTCTCTACAAGAAGGTGAGAAACGGACATGGCGTTGTAAGAGGGGAAGAAAGGGGGAAAAGCACAAAACCGATCAGTACCGTATTTGATATTCTGACAACCAAGGTAGCCGTTTTCAAATGTTTTGTAGCGGGGTGTTTAGATTAAGAAAAGGAGGACCCCCACCTCCGGGCATACTTGGCAGTAGTGTATTTCTCAGTAAGGTCCCAAAGCAGAGAAGATTAAAAATACTGAAAGTTCTAGAGGTGTCTTAGAGGAAGGGGAGGTTGCTTTTAACGGCACCTTTTTCAGTGGCCACAGTTAATGTTATGTGCTGCTCCCTGTCCCCCTGCACCTTGTTTTTCCCCTCTCTGGAAGATTAACTATAAAAGATGAACATGTGATTCTATAAAAGTGAACTATAACAATGAATGAGTTAAATTGTGACTTTCAGTTATACCTAATTGAGAATTGTAGATTTTTTAAAATGTACTTTAGATTGGAAGTTAACCAGAATTTAAATTTGGTTATACATACATTGCACACAGCAAAAAGGTCGAGTGTTGATTACGTGTCATTATAAAGAGGGATGGTCAAGTGGTTATTGATTACCAGAATCACTATCTTAATGTGCCCTTTTCCAGGTAATTCTTCCATCAAATGCCAGTGACTTAACTCTGTTTTGAGAGTACATAGAATCCTTCCAAGAATTTTACTGAACCCATTTAAGTGTTGTACTGCCTCTGTTTTAGGGCTGACTTTGAAGTTTATTTTAAAAACCACCTAGAATGAATAGTTCTGAGTTTTTAGTGCCCTCTGGAGAAGTAGGTCTTTTCAAGGAAAGTAGAGCTAAGGATGTCTGGACGGGTTTTCGCATCTGCTGTAAAATTCTGTATTTTGGTCAGTGTTGGGTTCTTGAGGTCCTGTTCTTGTCGAGAGCAGCAAGCCCCAAGGTCAGATTGTAGATGTCATGTGTGGTGCCATACTTTCTACTTTACTCTTCTTTCAAAATGGGACCGGCTAGGAAAATACAGGTGTGGCATTTTCAGCAAACGGTTGGTTTTAAATAGCGTATCAGAAAGCAGTCATCTCCGTGACAGTGTTTTCAAGCATGCTGTCCCAGATACGTCTTTATGCTGGTGCATAGCCATGCTTGCTTACTGTCTGGAAAGGTAAGCTCTTGAACAGCCTGATCAGTGGAAAAATTATCTCTGACACCGTTAGCATGACTAATGCACACACAGTGTGAATAAAACTCCAGTTTTAAAGCGGTGTTATGTTACTTCTTTTTCAGGTTGCACGACTTATGGAAATGGGATTTTCCAGGGGAGATGCTCTAGAAGCTCTGAGGGCTTCAAATAATGACTTAAATGTAGCCACGAATTTTCTACTGCAGCACTGATGGGTTTCTGTGTGAAGGAACTTCACTTGATGGGTTTGTAGACATCTAAAAGAGGATCAAAGCCACCTGCTGGACAGACTCACGAAGGTCGGCCACCGCAAGAGCGTCAGAAAAGAGAAACTGGCTCGGCGTGACTGGTGATTCAAAGTGATGTTAACACATGACGTGAACTGTTCCCAAGCCTTCAGCTCACTTGGTGGTTTCTAGTCTGGTTATTCTTTTCAAAGTAACTTTAGTTTCTACTTACTACTGGATATCACCTGAATTTATTTTTAAAATAAAGTAAGTGTTTTTTTTCTTGTAAATCCTTGTTAGACATGTTATCAGACTTAATGGCTAGGAAAAGAAGCTCCAACAACTAGATTTACCTATCAAGAAAAATCATATTTTTTTCATTTACCAGTCTAATTTCTCTATCTTACATGTTATTTTACAGTACTTGATTTTTTTATTACAGTAATAAGAGGCTTGAAGATCACTTCATTTGCAACTCAGTAAAGGATTATGGGACTATTATGTCATTCTTTGGCAAGTTTTATTAATGCCTGTAATATTTTATTTCTTGAATTCCTTTTTAAACAGAAGTTGTCATTCAGCACATAACGCACAGATATGATGACAGAAAATTCATGTGCGTATTGCAAGCTATGGTAAGCGACCACAGTAAATTTAAATTTTACTAACTGAGTGAGTTGCTGTTCAGATACAGGTCATGAAGATACTCACTGGAAGCAATAAAGGTGAATCGAATGATACAATAAGATCAGAACTGAAATGATTTTAATGACTTCCATGTCTAATTCAGACAGGCTTCTGTAACGATGGATGTATGCTCACTGTCCTATGTGCTAGTTTCATTTCTTGAGCTGGCTACATACTGTCTTAAAAGAAAATGATAAAAAGCTAACTTTTCTATATATAGTTCTAGTTTTCTACTGTGAAAGGTGTGGATGACCCTGCATTTGCTGAATCCTCACGGTCTGAAGCAACTTACTGTTGATCACAGACTGGAATATTAACCTTAAGGGCGATGCAGGCTGCCACGGGAGGTAACAGGACACGGTAATGCCAAGGTAGTACAGTATTGGTTTGGAAGTTTAGACTGATAAATAAGCTTGCTTGGCTTGACTCTCGGAAGCGCTCAGTATTAGCACCTTAGGAGTTTCAGGAGGTGGGGTGGAGAGGGGTGAACATCTCTATACTGAAGTAATATAAGTTTCCAAACTGCGACTCTG
Source organism: Cariama cristata (assembly GCF_000690535.1). Classification (NCBI taxonomy): domain Eukaryota; kingdom Metazoa; phylum Chordata; class Aves; order Cariamiformes; family Cariamidae; genus Cariama; species Cariama cristata. The sequence continues at coordinate 5,100 of NW_009634883.1, read as the reverse complement.
TGAAACCAGTCTTACACATGTATCTCAAGCATTTAATGTATGTTTCTGTATGTACTTGTGTTTGTATATCGTGTGTATATGTGTCTATTTATATACACACAGGCATATTTAATACATACATACATGTAGAATAAGATACAGGTCATCAGAAGCACAGCAAAGGCATAGCAAGTGCAAGGGACAGGAGGTGAAAGAATGCAGGAGAGAGAAGGATGTTTTGGAAATCCAAATGAGCACATGTGTACCAAAGTACAGATCTGCGCAGTCTCACTTGGCCTGGAAAATATACCAGGAAATTACCGGGCAAGATTTAGGGGGAGAGACACCTTGCTTTTTCTTTCTTAATTGACAGATAAAACTGAAAAAAGTCCTTCAGGCATACGAGTCCTTATCCAGAAATGACATCAAATTTGTGCAGCTTTCAGCACATGACATGATTTTTAATGAAGTCCATGTCCTGTATGTATTTTTTAGTATTTTCCAGTGGGTGGAATAAGGGGTTTTTGGAATGACCGTGTGTTTTCCTGGACTTTGATCAACCTCCTTCAGGGTTTGACTTGCTGCTATGGTCACATTATTTAGGCAGGGTCTGCTTTTTAATTGAAAGGTTTTTATTTGTGTGAAGCTGACTGGCTCTGTGTGTGTGTAGGCTAGGGATATTTCTGTATCCAGAAACCTGGAAACCTGCTGTCTTACAAAGCAAAGGGCAAATGTAAGAAAAAAAGCTCTACAATAATTTGTATATGCAAACTAGTTAAATATTCTGAACTAAGTACAGGTTTTAATTTTGAAACACACAGATTCTTCCTTCGCAAATATTTTATCAAAAGTAGCAATAAAGACTAGTGAATTACTTCAGAAGTCAAATTTTGGCTGTAGGAAATAAAGGTCCATGTAGCCCAGAGTAAATTAAATACGACGTGTGCCCTTTAAGACATTGCCCTGCGCTAGGGATGAGCACAAAGAGCATTTATTTCTTGGAATTTTAACACACGTTGAGTGGCATCTGCGACATGTAAGTGGATATTCTCCAAGTCTAAATCCTTTCTTACTATTACCTGTACAAGGGTTATTCAAATGTCACAGTTGTGTAGAAAACCCCATTTTGCTGGGAATTTTGCAAAACATGGTCAAACATAAGGGGTAAAATTCAGGTCTTGGTGACGTCAGTTGAAAACTCCCCTTGACATCTGTGAGAACAGTTTGCGCTCAAATGCTTCCAGGGTTGTGATTTCCAATTAAAAAAAAAAAAAGAAGTGGTAAAAGGAGGGGTCTCAGATGCCGTTGAACACAGTTCCTGTTTTGTGCAAGAACCACTGAAGAAAGATTCACACATTAGAGCTGGAAAACAACTCATTCCACTTGATGGTGAAACTTTCATGGACCATTTCTGGGAATGCGAGGAGCGTGTTCTTCACAGCCTATGCAGTGTTTGTCCAATACGGTTTTGAATATCTCATCACACAGTTTCTATTTTGTATGATATACAACGATATTTTTCAGGCAGCAAGAGAATGCAGAAAGGATTTTAAGTCCCTAAGAAATTCTTCCTGGTTTTAGTAAAGCCAAGATTTAGTATTTTGAAATAAAAGTAGTTGCTGCTGTTAAAATTCCTCTACTGGACTGAGAATGTTGTCTTTTGAGACAGCATCAGAGTAATTTATTGGGGACTTTCCTCAACAGTTATGTGATACTTTGAAATACACCCATAGTGAGGTTTGTATTTGTGGAAATCTGCCTGATAAGCTGCCAGGTTCTCAAGCCTTAACTTTTTGCTAAGATGCAGAATGACTGGGCTCTGTACCTACCAAAACCATTTTCCTCTCTCAAAACAAGTGTTAAAGGTTACCGGCTACTTAGCGAGCACGTGGACTGTCGCGGATGGTTCACGTACCAACCTGTGCTGCCTAGCGCTGGTCGATGCCTTTGTGAACATGTGATGGAGAAAAGGTCTCATCATTTTTGTCTGAAACCGAAGAACAAGCAAGCAAAATGTATTGCAAGGTACTGGACAAAGAACAACATTTTTGGCTCTCCTGATTGTGTGTGTGTATACATATGTGTATGTATATGCATATATATGTGTGTATGCATATGTATATAGACAGAGAGTGAGTGAGAATATTTATGTCTTGGTTTGATGAATTTAACTGGAGCTAAGAGTTCGTTGAAGAAAATTAAAAGTCTATATTCAAAGACTCACATCTCTCAAACACGTGTGTATTTGGAGTGTACATGCAGTTGCAAAGGCACCCAAATTTGAAAACACTCAGAACTACAACTCTCATGTTGTAGGGGAGCTACATCTGTTTGAGGATAAATGCATGCATTTGAACCAATAGAGTTTTTTGATACGTAAGTGGAATTAATTTCTTGTGTGTGTTCTTCCACGAGAAAAACCAAAATGAGATTAGCTTTCTTTAACGGGGTAGCCATAGTAATAAGTACTTTATATAAATGAGTATAAATACTATTTTATTAGGAGAGTCACATGAACATGCAAACACTATATGTGTTTATGCACACGTACATGCATTTTGTTATATATATATATATATATGTGCTTACTTAAAACATACTGGGTTTGGTTTAATTTTTAGTAGGATTCCTCCTATTTCCATAAATATAGAGGGATGCTTTGAACATAGAAAGTCCACTTTTAATTGAAACTCAAAGAGGGAATGTGCTACCAATAGTTTTCAGTCCAAATATAAGTCAAGAAACGGATGATGGGAGCAGAGGAACGGTACGACCTGGTGAATGGGTGCGACTGGTGAGAATCTCAACAAATTGGTAGTTCAGCTGTTGTAATTTGATTTTTTTTTCCAAAGGAGAGTTTTAAGAGGAAATTAGAAGTTAGCTGCGCTCCCACACGTTTGTAGGGGACTGTTTCTAAACCTGAGTGATAGCATAGGAGTAAGCAGGAATATACATACTGTAAAAATGGGTGACAAATTCCAGGATCATGGCTTAACCGAAAACAGGATTTGGCCTTTTGACCGTAGATAAGCAGGGACCGTAAATGTCATTTAAGGTTAGCAAAGGAGAGGACTTGAGGGAGATAAGGGAAGTGGAACTGAGCAAAACTAGAGAATTTAGAGCAAAGGAGCAAAGTAGAAGATAAGCTGAAGAGGACAGAAAGAAAATGCCTGCTGAGAGAACGGGGACGGGATGTCACATTGCGCTTTGTTCACTTTTGGAAGAATTCACAGAGATTCTGTGTGGAAAATGCAAATACACAATATTATGGCTAATCTAGTACTGAAAATCCACGCTTTCTTCAGGGGTGTCCGATAGGGGAGTCCTTCCATTTTATTTGGTTGGTTTTCATCATAGAATCATAGAACGGTTTGGTTGGAAGGGCCCTTAAAGACCGTCTCGTCCCAACCCCCCTGCCATGGGCAGGGACACCTTCTACCAGACCAGGTTGCTCGAAGCCCCGTCCAACCTGGCCTTGAACACTTCCAGGGATGGGGCAGCCACAGCTTCTCTGGGCAACCTCTGCCACTGCCTCACCACCCTCACCATGAAAAATTTCCACTTCATATCTAATCTGAATCTTCCCTCTGCCAGTTTAAAGCCATTGCCCCTTGTCCTATCACTCCAGGCCCTTGGCAAAAGTCCCTCCCCAGCTTTCTTTTAGGGCCCTTTAGGGACTGGAAGGCTGCTCTAAGGTCTCCAGGCTGAACAACCCCAACTCTCTCAGCCTGTCTGTAGGATGTAGGAGTGCTCCAGCCCTCAGATCATCTTTTTTCACGAGGCGGTACATGTAGCAAGAGAGAACACAGTGTAATCCCAGCAACTCGGCGGTGAAGCAAAGCCTGGAGTCACCACAGAATGTGAGAAAGATGATGTTTCTGGTTTTCAAAGCAGTTAACCTGACTCTTCTCCTGGTCAACCCAACCTGGCTGTGGAGAGACCTGCTCCAGAAAGGACACAGCTCCTCACAGATCCCACTGCTCTTCCCACCAAAAGTATTTATAAATCCCCGTGCCATGGGAGCACACCACCGTCCTGGGGAAACAAACGTCCTGCGTAAAGGAGGAGGATCGAGAGCTTGTGCTTGTCCGTCACCGCTTCTGAATGTTTGCTTTGCTTGCAGGGGGGAGAGACACATGAGCACCTCTGAGAAGAAAACAGTTGCCCACATCACCTGGCCCGAACAATCACACCGGAGCTTGTTACTTGGCAGTGAGAAGCTTTTATTTTAAGTAGACATGTGCATTTTTACATGACAATATTTTACAGGCTTACAAAGATGGGTGTCACGACATGCAATAGCTTCGATTCAGGACAATTTGAAGCACAGACTGAAGAGGCGTGTTGCGCGGCGCAGGGAGTTTACTAACAGGTAACGTGTGAGTGCAACCAGGAGCTGTTGTGTCGCCCCCCCAGTGCTCTCCTGGAAATAAATGCTTTTAGCTGAAAGCATGAAGTTGGGAACCACCGTTAAAGGAAAAAGCAGTGCTGTTCGCGCTCCGTGCGATTATTTGCCATCAGGGTACGGCTTGTCCGGCGGGCAGGTCATCTCCAGAGATCTTGTCTGCTTTCTGCACTCCATTCGATTGCATGAGCTAGTCACCCTTTGGAGGAGTTCAGGAGGAACCTGAAATACGCGGCATTAGAGGGGTTTGGCTCACAGGGGGTTTTGAACTACAAGGGCCACAGCGTGAGTTTGCCAAGAAAATCTCAGTTTGCACCGTGGACGTAAATAATCTGTACGACTACACGCAGGTACGTAGTGGTGTGTGACCGCAAAAACTGTACTTGCTGCCCTGAGATAAAAATGCAGGTTTCCCTTCTTAGAAGACAGTATGGCAACAGGCCGCAGACTAGGGTGAAGCAAGAAATGCCAGCATAGTACTAACTCTCTACATGGCAATGTAGGCTGTGAAGTTTCTGCTTGCCGTACACTTCACGACCATCCCACTTATTAAATGCACCACGTTCCTACGTGGCGGTAGACGCGTGGGGGAAGCACCAGCTGCATCTCTTCTTTTATTAATCTTTTTTTAGGTTTTTAATCCCGAGGAAAGGTTTCAACCCCCTCTTTCGGTGGCAACCCCCTCTCCTCCCCGCAGAGCAGCACCGCGGAAGCTG
>NW_009634882.1:7467-11858 GCF_000690535.1 Cariama cristata | reverse complement strand
GGGTATTCCTGTCCAAGCCATGAGCTGCCTGAAATATCAGGAGTGCCCAGCATATGCACACTAAAACTAGTTAGGAAACTAAAAAAAATCAGAAGTCTTTGGTCATCTTCTGTGAGCCACAGAAACGACAGAAGATTATCCAGGATTGATGTTTTGCATGTCTCTGCTTCTGCTCAAGTCCACAACGTGAATCAGCCTAAAACTCTGCCCTCCTGGTGCTCTGCTTTTGCACGCCCCTGTCCTCGTCCTGTGTTTCATCCCCGGCCGTTGTGCTGGCTCTGACACCCAGCTTGTCCTGCTGTGATGGAAGATAAAGATTCTCCATCCCAGTCTTCTTTTTCCCAATTCAGCTTTCAGCACCAGTGCCCAGGATGGAGTCACTGGGGCACTGTCCTTGGCCAGGGCTCGGTACCCCGGGGCTGCATTGCCCAGCACCAGCCCTCCCTGCAGGGATGGCAAAACCCACCACGGCTCTGAAGTTTGTAGAATGATGGACCAAAACATGGGGAAGACATGAAGCGGTGCTGAGGAGGTTTTTATGTTCTTCCTTTGGACTAATAACCACTAAGGCCAATAAAATTTGCAAAGTAGCGAATAATGCAAAACTGACAGGAGCTCCTGTCCATCAGCATAAGAAGGGGATGATAAATGAAAAGGAAGTTCATTTTCTGTTAGGGAAAGGAAACGTTTCTTCCCGTATATAATGCATGGTGTGTATGACTGCTGGGGCCAAGAATTGGACACGATAGAAAAAGACATTACTGTTGATAACGGGATCATTCACGGATGTAACAATTAATGGAAAAAAATTTGAAAGTGACATAAAATTTCATGCTTCAGACCTTAAGCCAATACTTATTTATTAGAGACCTAAGACCAAGCATGAACAGTAAACTAGAGATTACTTTTCTCCTTTAACAAGCCCCTAATCTATTATGTAGTCATCTCTTAAGTCAGCAGCACCTACCAAGTTTATCTAAGACAAGACTTGGTCACATTATTCATCTAAGTTATCCCATTTGCTGTACTAGAACCACTCGAGTGATTAAAGCAAATAGAATTTGGCGACAAGATTTGCCTCGCAAATTCGCGCCTCCATCCTCTTAGCTGATTTTGTTACAGTCTCCAATTAGTCCCAGATTTCTGTGGCTCTGAAACTGTTGTTCCAGATATAAACTCATTAACTGTGTAGAGATGAATTTTTTTATTCCCTGCTCAATATTTGATCTCTGTGACTGTAGCTTAAAAAGTAATCGGATTTCTTCCTGCCATATTTCACTGTAAATGTGCAGCCGGTTTCTCACAAACTTTCAGTCTTTTTCCTGGTTTCTTCTCCTTGTTCAGCATCTGTGGGTTTTTAATTCCTGCTTAGTGCTCATGAGCAAGTGCTTGCCAGAATACTGCAGTAACCGTAATACTTGGTGGCTTTAAGACATGTCACTCCACCAAAGCAATCAGAAGTTTCCAGAGTAAAATATTCAATCCTAGGGGCAGGGGGGGGGGAAGGCAAAAAAAAGCAGTGACTGTTTTGGGTTTGCCACAAGGAGAATTTTTGCTTTTTAGAAATGTAAATGAAGATTAAGTTAGCTATGAAGAGTTGCAACAGAAGTTTAACATTTATATTCATTCGACAGAGAAGTGATCTGCTGCCCAAGAAGCAGGGATATACTTGCTTGTGATGTTTCATTATCACATTTACCATATGTTTCATTATTCACTGCTCTTCTTTTGCATGAAGACAGACAGTAAAAACCAGTAAGTTCGTTATAACAGTGATAACCTGTCTTACGTGATCGGTAAAAATAGCTCCCTGTTCTGGATTTCACTCACCCTATTTCACCCCGTTGTCTCTGTTTCTAATGTTTCCCAAACACTTTGATCACTTGCATCTCCATTTGCAGGGGGAAGGCGGAGGAGCAGTATGATGGCAACTCTCTTAGTGGAAACATTCCTTAGAGCCACTGCTGGAGCTCATAAAACACTGTCTTAATTTCCAAGCTTTACAGCCTCTCCCTTCTTTCGTGAACTTTCTATATTCCCTGAAGCGTCTGAAAAATACTGGGTTTTTCTTTCTTCTTAACTGCTGGTTACAAAACTGACAGGAGATAAGATTGGTGATAGGACAACAAAACGGCACTTCAAAAAAAGCACACAGTCTCAGAGTCTGAAGAGCATGTTTTTCTGTGTTTCACTCTGTTAGAGCAATTTAGCTCAGAGCAAGACTCTCTTTAAATCTCGACCAGAATTGAGCGGCATCAGTCGTCATTCAAAACGTGCTTCAAATGAAGGTTTTCGCTTCCTGGCTCTGCCTTCCCTCTCTTTTATTTATGATCACCTTTTTCTTTGTGATTATCAAGAATCAAAATTGAAGACTAGTTTTCTCTAGGCTCACTTTTCCCGTAGGCTGGCTAGCAGCCCCAGGTGTCAGCAAATTCCTAAACTGATCCCTCCTCTCCAGAGAGCTACAACATAGCCTCGTATCAAAAAGCCCGACTGGAGACTTCATTGCTCACCAGCTCATATTTGTATGATGGGAAGGGGAACTCCTGTAGAATCCTTTTTGGACTCAAGTAACCCCAATCCCAAGGTTTCCTGAGTTAATGTTGTGATGTCCAGTGCATTTAACACCACCAGAAAAAGGCAAACCTTTTCCTTAAGTCATTCATTATCCTGGTCTCTGCGTGTATATGTTATGCTATTTCAGCATTATTGATATGGGGAAACACAATAATTTTCTTTATCTTCTTGCAATTATACAAGAAATGAATTGGACTTGATTTTCCTGTACAGGAACACGGAAAGCTATATCATGATGCATTGTTGTATCAGTTGCTAGTTTTATGAATTGTGATTCTATGTACTTTGGGGAAAAAAACACTTCCATAACAAAAATGCTCTTATTAGTACCAAAAAAGTATAGTGAGCTTAGACAATTAGAAAATTTAGCTGTGTGATATTAATGACTAAATGACTATCTCTATGATATCTCTGAAATTTTGTCAGGAAGCAGGATTGGCACAATTCTGCATCTGTAGCGCTTTCTTGGATGTTTTATTGAGCCTTCTGCTGCAAGACAGAATCTGTGTTAAACCGGCCTCAGAGCTGCTCTGCTCATCAGACTAAAAGTCTTAGTTCTGCTCACGTATAGCCAGTTCTCCCCCGTGTTTCAGATACATTTTTATATCTATATTTCCGTATTCTCTGCATTTAATTGTATCCCCCTTCAATGTATGTTCTAAGGATTTAAGGCTTACTGCAGGATGATAGATAAAAAGTCACTGCTTTTGGTATTACTTGTAGATTTTGCTTGTTGTCCAAGTACCTAGTAACTTTGCATATATTGTAACATTATTTACATGCCTGGAATTTCTTTTTATTGACTGTATTGTGGATATTTTGAAAACACATACTTCTTGTGTAAGTAGCCAATCTTACCTAATTCTAGCCAGTCCACCTGGCAGTATGTTTAAAGGTTAAAGGGAAGAATTTTTAAAAGTGTGGCATACTGTAAAGTAGAAGTTTCTGAATGATATTTTGTTCCCCTGTATTGATGCTACTTCTTAACACGCTGTATCAATGCAGAGCCCACAGTTCAGATGATAACAAGAGGGGAAAAAAAAACCTTCCTTTATTTCTCGTCAGCTTTACCCCATATGGAAACAACCTCAGAAGCCCCAGTGTGTACCTACCTGGCACAAGTCTTACCACATGCAAATCCTCACTACCTCTCTTTCATCTTAACCATAATTTGGGACTCCAATTTCCACCCCTTACTTCCCAGTTGGAATAAAGTGTCGCTGTGGATATCTATCTGACTCTGAGAGACACTTTCAGCTGATAGTGAGGTTCACATAGAGCACTGTGTTCACAGAATCACAGAATCTATGAGGTTGGAAGAGCCCTCTGGGATCATCGAGTCCAACCTTTGCCCTAACACCACCATGTCAACTAGACCATGGCACTAAGTGCCACCTCCAGGCTTTTCTTAAACACCTCCAGGGATGGTGACTCCACCACCTCCCTGGGCAGCCCATTCCAATGCCTAACAACCCTTTCTGTGAACCAATGCCTCCTCATTTCTAGCCTGAACTTCCCCTGGGGCAGTTTCAGACTATGTCCTCTTGTCCTGTCACTCATTGTCTGGGAGAAGAGGCCGAGCCCCACCTGGCTACACCCTCCTCTCAGGTCATTGTAGAGAGCGATCAGGTCTCCCCTCAGCCTCCTCTTCTCCAGACCAAACACCCCCAGCTCCCTCAGCCGCTCCCCATCAGACTTGTGCTCCAGACCCTTCACCACCTTCGTTGCCCTTCTCTGGACTCGCTCCAGCACCTCAAGGTCTTTCTTGTAGTGAGGGGCGCAGAACTGAACACAGCACTCGAGGTGCGGCCTCA
>NW_009634882.1:7155-7391 GCF_000690535.1 Cariama cristata | reverse complement strand
CCTGGGCACACTGCTGGCTCATGTTCAGCTGCTGGCGACCAACACCTCCAGGTCTTCTTCTGCTTGACCACTTTCTAACAACTCTTAAGACCACTTTCCAACCTGTCTTAGAAGTGTTGCACTGTCTTCACTTTTAACTAGCATAATCTTAATGTTAAGGTGATTTCTGTTGTGAAGTTTCCATCAGATTAATCTTGATTTCTCTTTTTCTTCTTTATTTTTTCTTTTTGTTTGTT
>NW_009634882.1:0-7125 GCF_000690535.1 Cariama cristata | reverse complement strand
TACACAAGTTACAAAAAAACCCCCCCACCGGTACCCCCTCGTACCACTTCCAAGCCACTGATCTCGGTCACGGCACAGAGCAGCACAGAATCCACCCAGGACGCCTATCACGACAGCCGGACTCAGAGGATTTCCCCGTGGCCGCAAGACGGGCGAGGGATGTACAACTCCACCGACAGTTTGGACAGTAACAAGGCCATGAACCTCGCCTTGGAAACTGCGGCCGCGCAGCGCCACGCGTCCGAGAGCCAGAGCACCTCGATACGAACCAGCGACAAGGCCATTTTAGTGACAAAAGCAGAGGAGTTTCTGAAGAGTCGCCGTTCCTCTATAGGGATCCAGGTAGCCTATCATTAACATCTGTTCTGTGATGAATTGCTTGCCTTCTTTCTGTAAATAGCATAGAATGAGTCACTCGGCTTCGCTGGCTCTAATAATCTAACAAACAACCCCTGGCTGCTTAGCGTTAATTGTAATTCACATCATGGCAACGTGGCTGTGCAGAAAAGTCTTCGGCTAATATGCTGTACCTGGAAGAAAATGAATGAATAAATCTCTAGGGAGGTTACCTGTCATTAACACTTGATATGAAAATTATACTGCAGAGCTACAGGTGAACAGCATGTTCATCTCCTTCCCTCCATGAATTCACAGTCCTTTTTATAGAATTACGCCAGCTTTAAAATGCTTGGCTGTATTTTTTCCATTATCTTTCTCTTTTGACCTTGGAAAATGCGTAATACTGCTGGATCTTCACGATATTCTACCTAAAACGAGCCCCTTCCCCTCCCCCTCACTTTTAGTTATGCTGGGGAGAAGGCACCAAGGAAGAGAAAGAAATGTGCTGCTGTAGATACAGCATAATTATAGATGGCGAGTAATGAAATAACGTTAATAAGCGCGGTCTTTGAGCATTCCTCCATTCGTCCACCAAAAAATGGAATATTTATTTCCCCTGACAAATGTCTGCAGGCTCTGGAAACCTCGGTTACGTTGTGTTGTTTCACGTGAATGAAATAAGACCATTCCGAACGCAAACTCCGAATGCTATTCCTTCTACTAAATGGAAAGCACTACAGATAGCAACAGTCATTTGTTTAAATCTCTAGGAAATACCAAGTAGTAATAAAAAAATCAGAAAGTTGAACTTGCAGGGAATGCAAAGGCCTTTGAGACACAGGAGTGGAGGAAAGTTTAGGCTGCTGTTCTGCTGTTACTTGGACACATGCGTAGTTTTAAGTATGTGAATGTTCCCTTTTACATCGCTAGGTTCAGTTCTGGGCTTCAAAATCTCTACTTTTGCCAGATCAACTATAGAGGAAATGCCGTGTATTTTGGCATAGTTACAGGTGTTGTGGAGACCGCACCATAGATCTTGAGAAGGTAACGGTCCATGTAACAAAGCCCAGGGAGTGACTGTTCATCTGCTAGGAAGTATATTACTTTCTTTAAAAAGTAGTAATTCCGTTTCCATTCATTTCAACATACAATCAGAGGAAAGTATTTGGGTTCAGCATGTGGAAGCTACCGATCGAAATTCCCTGTTTAATATCTTCGCGTGGTATAATTTTGCTGTTCCACGACGTACTAGACTGATGAGAAGGCATAGGCTTCGCCAGCAAGCTACATGTCCATTTCTCGACGTAAAACTATTTGCTTCTGCTTCTTTAGGCGCCGAAGAGTAGAATGCAATTTAACAGCAAGGGTAAAATATTTGGATGGCTACTTTTCAAATGTTTTACAAAGTCATTAGTGTATCCTAAATTGCTCAGAGAAGAGGCTTAGCAGATAACGGTGAAAAGCTCAAAGGAGCAGCAAGTAATTTTTGGTGTCTTTTAGCCTCTAACCTGAAACTTGCTCTTCAGAAAGGAATAGCATCTAGTGTTGTTCTTATCTCTCCTTCACAGCAACTGTGCACAGTGGTATTTAACAATGTTGGTGTCTCGCTTCAGTCAGTCCTGGTATTTGAGCAATTAAATCTGAAACTTTGATTACATCACTTGATCCTGTTTCTTACTGCAGGTGATGACCAGTACTTTCCACTGGGCTCTGACCCTTCTTGGTATGTGGTGTGTTTAATAATATGTGCTTATAATCCGCAAAAACTTCTGTGCAATGATTTCCATGGAGGCAGCGGATCTTCTGTAGCAACTTACCATCCGACGCTTGGCCCGTAATGCTGGTCCTCAGGTGCCCACATGGCAAAAGGCAGATATTGTTTGCAACAGCAGGTCTTAGAAGGATGAGCTGTTTGTTATCTTTTGAGAAGTACAAACTGCTCGGTTGTACCATTTGGCATTAGATAAGGTTAAAATTGCAAAATTACCCTCAACACGGTATCCTGAGAGCGCATTTTGGTTGGTTGGGGGTTTTTTCTGCAGTAAGTTTCAAATTTCACATTAGTGTGAAAAATACCTTTCTGCAGCATTTCTAAGCAGAAGATGCATTTTGTTGTATTTCTGTTGCCAGCTTTGTAAGGCATAAAAACACAGGGTAGAATACTCTTATTGCAAACTACGTAAATAGTAATTTATGCCCCCGAAATACGGTTGAAGTATTTAATTTCTTCTAGACTTCCGCATCAAAGCACCTTAGAAAAGGATGTTTTTTATTTGCATTTTTCCTTGATTGACTAAATGACTTGTTTTCTCATTAGCATGCCATGCCAGGGTAATGCATTGAATTTGCATTTATTTGCATTAATTAATTTGCTATCAGGATGGTTAATTTGTGCATTTTTTTTATGTTTCACTCCTTTAACACATTGGTGTGAGAATGCTTGCCAACAGAGCCTCACGCAGGAGCAGAGAGGCACAAAATAAGGAATGACCGGCGATGCCTCTGCATGTGGAACTTCTGCGGACCCAGCCTAGGGCTCCCATGTCCTTGATGTATCTGCTTTCTGTAGTGTCCACGTAATGAGCAGATATGTAATAATATGTAATAACCTTCACTATGAAGATCAGTAGCACCCAGTCTGCAAGGACAGAGAACAACGCCGATATGGTAACCCATCTCACAGAATGTTAGCCCTCTCCCAGATGGGAATTTTGAACAAAAAAAGCTTCAGAAGCAAAGCTTTTCCTGAAAATAATTGTTGTTATTTGTTTGTTTGTTTGTTTTTCCCACTGACATATTTAAATCAAAGGCAATATTGTCAGACATGCCAGTAGGCACTGGGAAAAAATGTTGATTCCTAAATTCAAATGAATTGCAAAATACTGATTCTAGGATTAAAAATTTAGTTTAGCGTTCTTAAGAATATGTGTATAGAACAAAGATAGTAGCTGTAGGCTTCATATCTGTCTTCTATCATGGCAGCAGAAGACTAATCAAAGTATTTGAATTAAAATGGATGGTAGAGATCGTCTAGAATTAAATGATGACTAAGTCAAGAACAAGGTTATTGCTATTTTCAGGGATTTTCCTTGCTCTTTTGCCCACCCTTGTATATATGCTAATGATTAACATTCAAACACTGCTCCAGTTATAAGCCATTTCATATTAAAAGCATTTGGATTGTAAAATATATGAGAAAACATGTCAAGAAATTACTCCTTATTTATGTCAAGTATTTCAAAACATGCAGTCCTTTGTTTCTTCTCTATTTAAAAGACATCAAGGCTTCTCGAAATGAACAGAAACCTCGGAAGTAGATGAGTTGGAAATGAATGTCGCAAGTGTGGAGGCTGATTCATGATGATATTTTTGGAGATGAGCACTAATTGTAGCATAGAGAATGGACACTGTCATCTTCATTTATCATCAGGAGATCACACTTTAAAATATCTGGGGGTTTTTTTCATCTCCAGAATCTTCCTGAAACAAATCGTTCTTATAAATCAAAAGCTGTATTCAGGAGGATTAGTGCAATAACTTGCCTGCCCAATTTTTTGTGTCAAAAGGGAATCTTCTGTATAATATTTATATATATAATGAAATTGTTAACGTTGTACGGTAAAAACTTTGTTCAAGAAACTCTGCAGTCTCAAACTGGAATTTCCCTTTAAGGCAAAGCATTTTGTGCCCACATGGCATACTTACTTGGATGAGCATCTACATTTCCTTTGTACTGTTTAGGTTACACCATCCTTGTCAGTGCTCTGCTTCACTGTACATATAGCAATCAAAAGAAATACTCACATTGATTACAGTGGTCTTTGGATCATAAATGATCCAAAGTTTTAGAGGTAAGCATTCATTCTGCTCCTAAAAATCACTGTCAGACTGTGCTTTTGTGAGAGAAGGGCGTGAAGTCCTTGGCCTGCAGAAGTCAGTGAAAGTTTTGATAATGCTTCCATTGTACAGAGGCTATAACCTGGCCTTTAGTGTTAATATTGACCTACACATAAATATATATACATAGAGAGAGAAGTCAGAATTCACAGGCTTAGCCGGTTAGCAGAATTCCCATCCAGCGGTTGCCTTTTGGCCTCCTCACTTCTCAAAAAGCTTAACAGTTGAGATTGTAGTTTTTATCAAAGCTAGAGTTATTTTTAAACCATCTAATTTTTTACTCTTTTCACAAATTACTGTTACTCCTTTTCTTAACTGCCATCTAAAATGTTGAAAAATTCAAAGTGGGGAAGACCCAGATTGCTGCCTTGCAGAATGTTTATTGGTTCAGAACAATTTCCCTCTTAGCATTAAATGTACCAAAAAAGTTATGAGCAACCACTGCTGTGGGCATTATTTTGTTGTTACATATTAGCTTGACATGAATCCCCTTTCGAAACTCTGGCATGCATTTTTAGCAAAAAGTGCTTGCTTAAAAGAGCAGCAGAAGTTTTCGACCTGTTGTAGGATATTCTTGTGTTCATTAGCACTTACTGTGTTTGGGTAGTCCAGATGTTCTGCTGGGAAGTGGCGGCGTAGCGAAATGGAGCCCGGTGGTGAGGCCCAAAAACTCACTGAAGGATGAAAGTGTAGGTTCATTTTGGTGGGTTTCTAAAAACTATTTTGAAAGAGTATATGTTTTTTGGCTGATAAAAGTGTTCCATCGGTTAAGGAAAGCAGTAGCAGTTAGTACTGTAGTTTTATTTGAAGTATTTTTCCTACTTTGAAGTCACTGCATACAAATGAGATCTCCCTGTAACTAAAAATGGTTATCTGCATTCGCAATTTCATGTACTTGATCTAGTGTCAAATGTAGTGTTTTCTTCCCTTTTTCACTCTCATTATCACTGAGAAGCCTATGCAAGAGAGGAAAGGTGAGTTATTTCCCTTCCTGTGCATCATCAGAGAGATTGTTTATTAAATTCTAATTATAGAACAAATCGGTTACAGCAGCGAAAACCCATTGAAGGCAGAGAAGTTGCATGGGGAGAGATAATGTGGCCTGAAGGACTCTTATTACTGATGCTTATGAGAGAGAAGCAAAAGACACCAGGTTAAAATCTGTTTTCTTATGCATTGAATATATTAACTTCAAGCCTCCCTTAGAGACAGTGTGTATGGAAGCTTAGGCTGGAATTTTAGGACACTACAATGTTATGTCGCAGTGCTCATGTTTAAGAGCAGAATAATACTGTAATACAGAAATAAAGGTTGATTTTAAGTCATTAAAATTATCAGCTAAAAAAGCTTAGTAAATACTTTGAAGGAATAATTTAAGTCAGTTCATGCATCCCTTTCTAGAATGAGTGCCTGTAAACAAACCAAGATTAATTATAACAAGCAAGTTATTTGCAGTAGTGATTTGCATTTATTCAAATAATTTTCTGTTAGTATCATTTACTTGTGGATCATTTATTACTGAGTCAGTGCCAGTATCTGATACTTAGTTTTCAAATTTTGAGCTGGATCAGTCAGCAGCAGTGTCCCATCACAGAGGATTCATAGTATCGTCTGCTCCTTGTATTGGCAGCAAAAAATGTGGAGGGGAGTGTTACGCCTTTGTGAAAGGTAAGACAAATCAGGTAGAAATAATCTCAAAATGCTCCATTAAATTTACTAATAATATTATAAGCCTTATGGACACACTATAAGCCCATAAAACAACATTTTCTTGACATAAAGTGCAGAATTCTAAAACAAGTTTTAATTCTTTGTTTGCAAGGAGAGAGGAAGATGACCTGCTGTATTAGACCTACTCCTCTTTTCTGCTTTTGGTCAGTGTCTGGCTATTTTTTTGTTTCCTCTTCTGCGTGAGACTCCCTCATAAACAGATAGACATATAATTTGTCACATTATTTTGCTTTACTGAGATTGTGGGCCAGTTTGCAAATATTAAGGCTTTTAGAACCCATGCAAGTATTAAAACAATAAAGAATCATGGAGAATAACAATAGATTTATTAAGACTTATTTGAGTTTCAGGAGCCAAACAATCAAATCAAACTCATTACTTTTTCTCCTCTGCTCATTTGAATCTAGCCTGGCCAATCTGATTAAATCTGAAGAGTTTCCTGCTGTCTTCTAGCAGGAGTCTTTATAATATCTGTCATTCAGAAATACAATGTATTTATTCATTTTTTTTCTTTCTGAGTGCAAATTATTTTCTTATTTCCCACTTTTAGTTGTGTTCGCATTTGTCTCCATTTTCCAGATCTATTTTTTTTTGTTGGTTGTTACAATATTTGCAATCCTATATTGCACACACACACAAAAAATTGGCATTTTCCTGCTGTTACAAGGCACAGTAAGGAAATGAAAGCATTAAAATATGAAGGCAATCATCAGGTCATTTAGTCAGTGTCAGCCTTGGCAAGCTGGAGGGAAGGATAATTTGGCAAGAGTTTATTTTTAGAGATAACTAATGTTGTTTTTATTTTGATACCTGGACTGTCATTTTCCTGATAATTTTGTTTTGAATAAAATTTTAGAGCAGATTACTTCATTTATGCCTGTAAATTCTAGGTGTCAATTGCAGATTGCACAAATTATTCAGGATATACTTCTAGATGAAATACCAATAAGAAAGCACGTGAAAACAGGTAGATGAAAAAGACTTTTTTCTCAATGTGTTGCATCAATGGAAAGGTACCAGCTCATCCAAAATATAAAAGAGAAATCTGCCTCCACACGTCAGAAGCAGAGTTCAAAAGAAGACATGCTATCTGTTACTAAACCAAACAGTATATTGACAAAAACAGGTATCATAGCATCACAGAGTGGTTTGGTTGGA
>NW_009634881.1:0-3032 GCF_000690535.1 Cariama cristata | reverse complement strand
AAAAAAAAAATAATCCATGAAACTGTTTTAAGACACGGCAAGCCAACTGCATGTCCTAGCGATGACAGCTCTTATCCTCTAACCGGCCACACGATGGCAGAAGAAGCCAAGAACATTGCAAAAATAGTTGTGGGTTGTTTTTTTTTTTTAAAAAAAAAATAAAGGCAGGGTTAGCGTGTGTCCCAAGGTTAGTGGGGAGGCTGGCTCTCATCTCCTGTGAGCTACCTGCCGGGGACTGAGGTTCAAAAGCCTCCATCGCTGTGAACATTAAAAACAAAGGTTACAGGACATGAAAACTATTCTGTGGAAGGATTTAACGGGCTCACGGGTTGTGAGGAGTTCACATCAATCCCTTGGGTCGCTCTGCTCACACCCTGGTTGGCAGTCTGCTGGGAGCTTGGCTGATGTACTGGGTAACCAGTTTTTGATGGTAGCTGAAGTGGTGATGGGTTCCAACTGAGCTGTATTGTGCAAAATTCTCCCTGGGACCTGTCCCTTGTGGTTCCCTGGCCGTGGGCAGGGCATGGCTGGATGCAGGATGGAGTCCCTGTGGCTCAGTGCAGGAGGCCCCTTGGGTACCGCCTGTGCCATGTGAGTTATCGGCACAGGGACAGGCTGCTTGTGGCATTAAAACCAGATTCCCTTATAAAAGACCTGTGAGCTCATACGGTTGCTACCGAATCAGCAGCTGAATTGTGCAGGCTGTTTCAGGGCGTGGAAAAGCCCAGTCAGGGTTGTTTTGCTTCCTCTCTGTGGGGATGATTTCTGCTGAGATAGGGGTTTCGCTGCCCAGAGGCCACTGTGTCAGCAGCAAAGGGGGGGATGACAGTTGCCTTTGTTTCACCAGTGAAATTGTGCAGGGTGAGTAGGGAGACAGATGGATTTAAGTTTGGTCCGTGTCAGGAGGCTATGGCTCTGCTCTGGCTGAGTGTGGGAGACCAAATGCTCACCTGTACCTGCTTCCCAGCTGTTTTGACGTGCTTCATTTGCGAGCTCCCTGGAAGAGGGTCTCTCCCCAATACGTTAGCCACAGCCACTGTTGGTAACGCGTTAAAGATAATTAGCTACCTAATGCTTAATTCCATAACACAAGTCTTGCGTTCTAACTAACACAAGTTTTTAGTTCTAACTCCAGCAAACTTATTTTTAAAAATAAAGATGGCAGTGTTTCAAACTAAACTGGATAGGGGCTGGAATTTGTACAGCATGGGGATTGTAAAGACAAGTGTAGCTGCATGGATCCTCTCATCTGCTGCTGAGACCAACTTCCCTTCTTATCAGTTAATGCAGGCAAAAGCTGAAGAGTAACTGTAGCTGTAAGAATCTGTTGAAGAGAAGAATACAGCTTTTTTTTTTTTTTTTTTAATGGACCGGATAAGCTGGGCTGCCTTGGCCTTTGGAAACATGTAGGTGCCTGGCTCCAAAGGCTTGTGGTTCACTGGGCATCACCGATCTGTTCAACACCCACTGCAGAGGCCTGCAATGGGAAAAATGTCTGAGAACAGCTATTCTCTCTTCTAGCCAACACAGACAGGCTAGAAAAACATCAGAGAAGTATCAAAAAAGCAGTGCAAAAGCTGCGGTATGGTGCTGATTTAAGTTTAGTTCTCTGTCATTGTTTTGTGGGGGAGGGAAGTCTAGAGCTAAACTGGTTAGGCATTATATTAAGATGTTTAACGGTTTCCATTCATTATTTTAAAGTGTATTTAAAACTGCCTAGCATTGTTTTCTGGTTTCCTCTGTTGTGGTTAGGCTTTTGTGTGGAAAGGTAAGTAACAGCACAGCTGCACGGAGAATAGTGGAAAGGTTGCACTTGGGATTCAGATGAGTGCTGCCTTGCTCGGCAGGGATGTGGGAGCCTTCACCGCCCCATCTACTGCTGCCCTGGGATAAGTGAGGTTTAAAAAAACCCAACAACCTAGTAGCTGTTGCTTGTCCGACACCTGACTGCTATTTTGGTGCTGCCCAGGGCAGGCTTTCTGTGTGAGCTTAGATATATCATACTGTGTAAAACTGCCAGACGGCTAGTGCTTAAGTAGAGCAAATGTGACTGGTTTTAGCCTTCATAAAATCGATATGGTACTATTCTTGCTTTAAAAATGCCAAGTGAAAAAAATCTCTGTGTGTTTTCCAGGTCTCTGGAAGTCCACAGCTGCTCCCTGGGCCCAGTTGTGATGCGACAAGGTGAGTTTTGCTCGGTTTCCAGGGAGAAGCCTGCTTTAAAATAGGAACAACACAGGCTGTCGGGATGACAGTGGCTCCTGGGCATTGGGGTTGAGCAGCCCACCTGCTCCCGGAGGTCCTCGGGGCTGTCAGCAAGGGATGGCGCCAGGAAAACTCTGTGCCCTGTGCTGTTACAAAAGGATATTGCTCCAGAAAAGGCTGTTTTATTACTAAGCAATAACAACATCAAAACCAATAGCAAAATGTAGATTCTGTTAGGTTACAGCTTGTCTTTCTCAATTCTGGCGGTTTGTGTGGAAATAAATATTCTCGTGCTCTGTGCCCTCAGGGCTGAGGAGATGCTCCCTCGAGGAAGCCATTTCAAATGAGTGCTGTTTCCATTCGTGCGTTATCCCAGCTCAGAGGGAAAAGAGGGTACGACTTGGCCTTGTGTGCTGCGGAAAGGCTGGGGGTACCAGGGAAAGCTGGGCAGTTCTGGGCTCGGGGGCTGCAAAAATTGTGCTAGGGATTAGGCTTGGCTTGCTGGCTGGCAGGCTTAGGCACCCAAGGCAGTGCTTGAGGTGTGCTCTCTGGGGCTGTGCCTTGAGCCTCCCGGGAAGGGTTTGCACTGGGGAAAACACCAAGGCACTCTCAACACCTTCCATGGTCAGTCATGACTTGGGGAAAGTGCTCCTAGGGTTGCTTATGACATTTGCCTGAGCATCAGGGCAGTGACTGGACGTTGGTAGCAGAGGGTTATCGGGAGGGCTGTAACACGGCAGAGAGGGGACCTGCGTTAAGGACACAATTGTACCCGGTGTCTACCAGTGGCTGCGGCTCCGGTGAGGCGCTGGGACGGTGGGCAGAAG